>NW_025421450.1:0-291184 GCF_011764305.1 Mustela putorius furo
GTGCTGTGGTTGATAATGTTACGAACGTTGATAATGCGCTGTAAATAATCAACGGTGCTTTACACACAGATATCCTTTTTGTGCTCTTTAGCAAACACCTAGAGGACAATAGCGGGATCCTCCCTATGTTGTTCCTGTTCCTTTAGGTTTTTGGAAACCACCATTTTCTTTTCCCCAGGGGCTGCAACAACCCATGCCCCCCAACTAGTGGAGAGCGCGTTCCATGTTCGGGTGTTTTTTTTTAAAGATTTATTTATTTATTGGACAGAGAGAGATCAACGTGGGCGAGGAAGGCAGGCAGCAGAGATAGAGCCTTAAGCGCACCTTCTGAGCATAGAGTTAAGGCAGGGGTCCATCGAGGAACCTAGGATCATAACCTGATCCAAAGGTGGGTGCTTAACCCACTAAAGCCCCCGGTGCTCTGCGGGTTCCACTGTTAAGCAGAACATTGCCTGGCCAGCCATTTCCTATGGGAGGAAATGTAAAACCTGTGTAGGGGATAACCTAGACTCACTGAGCTCAGGCAAGCAGCCACAGAAATTCACCCCAGGGTTTCCTGACGCCATAGTCCCTTGAAAGCCACCAGACAGAAGCCTTTTATCCAGGGAAATTCCCAAACACTCTTCCTTCACGACCCCACAGCAACCCAACAACTGCCCTAGAAAATAGAGCAAGCCCAACCACTATATTGCTGTTTGAGGTGAACGTAGGCAGACAAGCATCCTTTTTAAAAAATTGTCCAAGGTCTCCTTGACAATCTTTTGAACTTTCCCTCAGCCCTCATTGTTGGAACTCTTGGATTCAAAGACCAAGCCCTTAGGATAGACATCACCTTGGACAAAGGAGACGCCAGTCATCCAACTCCCTCTATCTGACCCAAAAAATTCCACCTCACGCTAGATGCCATCCACAGGCTAGGCCCAGTTGTAATAAACACTGATATATGCATGCAATACTTTCTAATATTTCACAAAAAACGCACACCAGTCACATCTCATCTTCCCCTTTCGAATCCAAGGGATACCTAGGAGAACGAAGATGGTCCCAACTACTTTGGATCCAGAACTAACACAGAGAGAAAATGATATCCCTGACATGTGTTCCCTGACAGAAAAACTCGGGAACTCTGGCAACCACATAGATTGTTACAGCTGGTTCCAGTGTGCCCCTTGTGACTCCACAGAGACAAGAGCCAGCCCAGGAGGTTTGGGTTGAAAGAGAAGTTTACCGCTGTCATGGGCATGGATTGGACATGTGCCCCCCGGCATCGCTGTTTGTTGAATGGGACGTCCTGGGACAAGCGGCATGACGACTCAGATGCGGATTTTCCAAGTCAGGTCTGTGGAGCCAGAGGAACGAAGGGTGGTCAGTTTTGGTGGATAGGCAGGCGTCTGCCTCCCCTAAGTCATTCACACAACCGCTCCAATTCCTGGGAGAAGAAGGAGAGACATATGCTTATTTCTTAAGGGGTCATCCACTTCCTTCTCAAGCCGACCAATGCCCTTGTCCTTTTTTGGAGAAACAAACATACTCTTCCAAACAAACATTCACCCCCCCCTCAGTTGCCAATGGCACCATGAGTCAGGTTTGGTTTCCCCCGGCTCCAGAGCCCAGTTGGGATGACCCTCCTGAGCCATCCTGACAGCAGACTACCAGCAAACCTGGAGGGAAACTGGACACAATGCGGAGTGGGGGCCCGGCTCCAGTGTTTTCTTACGACCACTCTTAGCCTGGAGAAACAGAAACGCATACAGCTCACCACTCCGTCCTGCAGAAAAGAAACAATCTGTAGTTACTCAGGATTCAGGGTCTCTCGCCCAGCAACCTCCCCACTGCCCTCAAGCCAGCAGGCAGCACTGACTCTTCTTCAGGTGGGTTTTCCCATGGCAGCTCCCCACAGCCTCCAGTGGTCGCAAGCAGCATTGCCACCCCTACCGTGCTCTCATCTCACACCACAGCTCACCCACCACCTCCAGTGGCATGAACTGGCACTGTTGGCTTTCCACCAGACTCCTAAGCAGCCCCCAAACCTTCCACAGGTGTAAAACCACACTGGGCACTGTCCCCTCCAGATTGGGGTCCCTCTGGGCCACACCCCAGATGTCCGCACCTGCCACCCAGGAGGAAACTGTACCATTCGAAGCAAGAGCAAAACCCTCAGAATGGAACAAACCCACATGGGACTGCCTGAGGATACCCCCAACTTCGATGGTCCCTCTGCAGTCACAAACTCATTCTGATGTGCTTCCTGACCCCCATGTTTGACTCACTGTGCGCCCTGGGGATCCAGGCCTCAGCACCAGGAGGTAGGGTCAGAATAACCCCTAAGTCCCTAACCCAAACCCTAGGTTGTGTTTTCAGGCTTCCATGCCCAGAGACATGGCCAAAAAATACCCTCTAGATTGGGAACCCCTGAAGCCACAACCAAGGACTCCGCCTACCATCCATGTTCTCCTCGGTGCCCTTCAGAGCTACCCAGAACCCTCAGACCAGGAGAAGGCCACAATGCATTCCAGAGGCCGCCATCACCTCTGATGGCCCACATGGCAACAAAACCCAGAGATTGACATACCACTTGACCCCCATCCTTGAATCAGCCCATGGGAGATCCCACCTCAGCACTGACAGTTTTGGGCCTGCCATGGCCCTAGGCCCTAACCCTAATCGTAATGTCGTGGCTTTTCAGGCTTCTGTCCCCAGAGAACTGTCCCCCCAATCCCTCCAGATTGGGGACCCCAGGGCCACACCCCAGGAGTTTCTCCTGCCACTCAGGAGGAAAACCACACCCATGCAGAAACCCTCAGAACAGAACAAACCTGCATGCTTCCTCAGACCACCCCCACTACAGCAGCCCACCCGGGCACAAAACCAAGCCCCTGATGCACTACTGGACCCCTGTCCTCAACTCAAGCCCCCCTGGGGATCTGCTTCAGTATGGGCATATTGGACGTGTCATACTCCTAGGCCCTAATAGTAACCCTAGGGTAGTTTCTCAGCTTCTGTCCCCATAGAACTAGCCACCAATCCCTCCAGATTATGGACCCCTGAGCCACAGCCCAGGACTCCGCCTGCCACCCAGGAGGAAAACTGTGCTGCTTGGGAGCTGTGCAAAACCCTCAGAGTGGGAGAAACCTGCATACCCTCCTTGAGACCCACCCCCACTTTTGGCTCCCCACCAGACCACAAACATGCAGACTGGTGCTCATCTGGATACCCCTCCCTCAACTCTCCCTACCTGGGGGCCCTCAGGGGAGCCGCATGGGCCCGACCCATATTCCTGGATGGCCACGTCAACACCAAGTGAGAAAGAGCTCTAGATTGCATATGCCAGCATGGCCTGAATCACTGCCCAATGCTGGCCAATTCTCACAGCTTTCTGCCCAAATCAATATCAATTTGGGCAGAAAAAAAGTCAGATTTAGCCAGAAAAACCCAGCGAACTTGCATTTATCAGCATGGGCTGTCAGGTCCACTGCCTGAGCCTGGCCTGGGGCCCCAATATTTGCAATCCAAGCCCTGCAAAAAAGCCCTCTGTGAGGCAGGTGCACATGATGCCAACCACTCCTGCTCCCTTTGAGGTGCGGGCCCTGGCACTGGCAGATAACATCTGAGATGCCCCTAGGCCCTTGCCCTAAACCTAGGTTGGGTTTTCAGGTTTTCCATCTCCAGTGGCCAGTAGCCTGAGTCCTCCACACCAGGGACCCCAGAGCCACACTGCAGGGAGTACACCTGCCCCCCAGGAGGAAACTGGGTCATTAGTATCTGTGGGAGTGGGAGAAGGGGCGAAACCTGCATGCCCTCCCAGTCCACCCCCACCCTTGACTCACCACTGGGCTGCAAAAACGGAGGCTGAGTAGCTATTCAGGCCTCTGTCCCCAGAGACCTGGCCCATGAGCCCTCCAGATTGCAGACCCCTGAGCCACACCCCAAGACTCTGCCTGCCACCCCAGGAGGAAACTTGTACCTTTTGGAGCCTCCCAAAACCCTCAGAGTGGGAGAAAAAACTTCATGTCCCCCCAAGGCCACCCCAAACTTCAGCGCCCAGCTGAGCCACAAACATGGAGCCTGATGCTCAGCCAGAACCCCTGCCTCAAACTCTGTCCACAGAAAACCCTCCATGTGGGGGGGCCCTCGAGGGAGTCTCATGGTCCTGGCCCATGTTTCCAAGATGTCCACTATAAGCAACCTAGTGAGAAATTGCTCTAGACTGCGGGTGCCAGAGTGGCCTGAATTGCCACTCAACAACAACCATTTCTCATGATCTCTCTGCCAAATTGATATCGACTTGAACAGAAAGCTCTTGTGAGAATTGGCTGGAAAAAACCCCCAGCAAACTTGCTGCCAGTGACTCGGAGCCAGAGGGCAAACCGCCTGGGCCTGGCATGGGGTCTGGAGTCGTTGTGCAACCCGAACCCCGCAAAGAAAGCCATCTACAAGCCAGGTGCACATATGCCCAACCCTTCCGTCTACTCAGTCCCCTGGTGTGCTCACCCTGGTGCTGGCAGATCAGGCCTGCCATGCCCCAAGACCCTCAACCTAATGCTCAGTTGTGTTTTCAGGCTTCCATCCCCAGGTGCCTGTCCCCTGCGCCTTACAGATTAGGGATACCAAAAACACACCCCAAGAGACCAACGGCCACCCAGAAGGACAGCCGTGCCTTTAGGAGCTGTGCAGAACACTCAGACAGGGAGAAATGTGCATTCCAACCTGAGGAAACACCCAACTGTGGCAGCCCCCTGGCCACAAAACAAGGCGCCTGATGTACCGCCTAACCACCATCCTCAATTCACCCTTTAGAGAGTCTCACCATAGCTTGGTTTTTCAGGCTTCTGTTCCCAGAACCTGGGCCCCCATGCCCTCCAGATTCCGGTCCCCTGAACCACACCCCAGGACTTCACTGCCACCCAGGATGAAACTGCTGTTCAGAGCTGCCCAAAACCCTCAGAGTGAGAGAAAACCTGCATGCCCTTCTAAGGCCATGCACATCCATTGCCCCAACAGGCCACAAACAAAGAGGGTGATGCTCAGCTTTATCCCTCCCTCAACTCTGCTCCTGGGATGCTCCCCTTGTGGTGCTACTCGGTGGAGCCACGTGGGACCAGCTCGTGTTCCCGCATGGCCGTGAAATGCACCTCGTGAGAAAGTGCTCTAGACCAAGCCACACGTGCAGCCCATAAAGCCGCCCATGCTGGCCAATTCTCATAAGATTTATGCCCAAATCAATATCAATTTGGGCAGAAAAATTGTCATAATTGTCAGGAAAATGCCAAGAGACCTTGTTTGGGCAACTAGACTGTGGCCTAGGCCTGGGCCAGAGTCCCGATTGGTTGCAGACCAAACCCTGAGAGAAAGCTCTCTGCGAGGCAGGTGCATGTGGGTCAACCGCTCCTGCTACTCAGCCCCCTGGGATGCCCACGGTGGCACTGGCAGATCAGATCTGTCATGCCCCTAGGCCCGGGACCCATAGCTTAGTTTGGTTTTCAGACTTTCATCCCCAGGAGCCTGTCCCCTGAGTCCTGAGGATGGGGGACCCCAGAGCCACATCCCAGGAGTACACCTGCCATCCAGGAGGTAACCATGACATTCATAGCTGTGCAAAACCCTCAGAGCAGGAGATACCTGCATACCCCCCTGAAACCACCCTCACCATCAGCATCCCAATGGGCAACAAACTCAGAGGGTGACACTCAGCCAGACACCCTCCCTCAGCTCTACCCCTGGAAAGCTCAGGTGCACGGGGGCCATCAGGGGACCCGGGTGGGCCTGTCCCATGTTCCTGGATGTCTGAGACACCCACCTAGCTAGAAAGAGCTGTAGAGCGGGTGCCAATATGGCCCAACTCACTGCCCAACCACCACAATATCAATTTGGGCAGAAAGCTTATAAGAATTGGACACAAAAAACCCAGGAGCTCACTTCTGGTGTCATGGGCCCACAGGGCTGTGCCTGGGCCTGGTCCAGGGTCCCGGATGTCGCAGCCTGAACCCTGAGAGATAGCCCCCTTCGAGCCAGGCATATGGGTGGCCAATCCCTCCTGCTAGTCACTAACCTGGGGTGCCTACACTGGCGCTGGCAGTTCGGGCTTGCCAGGCCCCTCAGCCCTCGTACTAACCCTCAGTTTGCTTTTGACACTTCCATCTCCAGGGGCCTGTCCCCCAAGCCCTCAAGATGGGGGATATCTGAGCCACACTGCAGAAGTCTACCTGGCACCCAGGAAGAAACCATGCTATTCAGAGTTGCTCAAAACCCTCAGACCGGGGTAAAACCACATGCTTCCCTGAGTCTATCCCTACATCTGGGGACCCCTCAGTCACAAAAAACAGAGCTTGACATACCCCTGTTCACCCATCCTTGATTCAGACAATTGGGAATCCTGCCTCAGTGCCAAAAGATCGGGCCTGTCATGCTCCTAGGCCCTAACCCTAACCCTAGTTTGGCTTTTTAGGCTTCCATCCCCAGAGACCTGGCCCCCAAGCCCCCCAGATTGGGAAGTCCTGAGCCACAACCCAGGGCTCCTCCTGCCACCGAGGAGGAAACTGTGCTATTCAGAGCTGCACAAAACCCACAGAGCAGAAGAAACCTGCATGACTCCCTGAGGCCACCCCAACATTCATTGCCCCACAGGGCCACAAACATGGAGGCTGATGTTCAGCAAGACACCCTGACTCAGTGCAGCCCCCAGAAAGCTCCACTTGATGGGGGCCCTTGGGGGAGCCACGTGGACCCAGCCAGTGTTCCTGGATGGCCAGGACACACACCTAGGGAGAAACTGCTCTAGACCATGGGCGCCAGCACAGCCCAAATCGCCACCCAACACTGGACAACTCTCATAAGCTTTCTACTCAGATCAATATTGATTTAGGCAAAAAACCCATGAGAATTGTTTAGAAAACCCCCAGTGAACTATCTGGCAGCGCCACAGGCCACTGCCTGTGCCTGCCCTTGAATCCCGAGTGGTCGTGACACAAACCCTGTGATATAGCCCTCTATGAGCCAGGGCCATGCACAGCCTACTACTCCTGTTATTCAGTCCTGTGGGGTGCCTGCCCCAGGGCTGTTGGATTGGGCCTGCCAGGGCCCCAGGCCCTCACCTTAAGCCTCCTTTGGATTTTTAGGCTTCAGACACTGGGATCTTTCCCCTGAGCACTCCAGATTGGGGGCCCCGGAGCCACACTGTAGGAGTCCACCTGCCACCCTGAAGGATACCGTGGCCTTCAGAGCTGTGCAGAACCCATTGCATGCACCCCTGAGGCCACCCTTAGCTTTGGTGGCCCACCCCATCCATAAAATTTGGAGTCTGAAATGCCGCTTTACCCTCATCCTCAACACACACACCCCCCTTGGGGATCCCGCCTCAGAGTTGGCTGATCAGGCCTGTCATTCTCCTAGGCCCTAACGGTAACCATAAGGTGAGCTCTCAGGCTTCTGTCCCCATAGAACTGACCCCCCCTATCCCTCCAGATTAAGGACCCCTGAGCCACACCCCAGGCCTCCACCTGCCAGGAGGAGGAAACCATGCAATTACAACCTGACCAAAAGCCTCAGAGCAGGAGAAACCTGCATACCCCACCCACGAGGCCATCCCCCACTTTCAGCACTCGAGTGGGTCACAAACACGGTGGCTGACCCTCTGCCGGACCCCCTTCCCTCAAGCTAGACTCTGACTCCCCGCCTGACCCTTTTCTTTGTCTCAGCCCCCCAGTGATCCCGCCTCAGTGTCAGAAGATTGGGCCTGCCATTCCCCCTGGCCCTAACCCTAACCCTAGTTTGCGTTTTCATGCTTCCAACCAAAACTTCCTGGCCCCGACGCCCCACAGATTAAGGACACCTGAGTGACACTTCAGGACTGCACCCACCACGCGGAAGGAAGCCATGCCATTGTAGCTTCACAGTACCCTCAGACAAGGAGAAACCTGCATGTCACCCTGAGGCTACCCCAGCTTCTACAGCCCCTGGACACAAAACCCAGGCTCTGTCATGCTGCCTGATGCCCGCCCCCAAGTCAGCCCAGCTGACTTGAGAGCCTACCTCCTCATCAGAACATCAGGCCTGCCATGCCCCAGGGCCCTAAACCGAACCCTATGTGTGGTGTATAGGTTTCCATGCCAAGAGGCCTGGCCCCTCGGCCCACCAGATTGGGGACCCTTGAGACTCTCAACCCCAGGACTCCACCAGCTGCCCAGAGAAAAAACGTGTCCCTTTGGAGTTGTCCAGAACCCTCAGAGCAGGAGAAACCTGCATGTCGCCCGAGGCACCCTCAGCTTCTGTGGCACCCCTGGACACAAACCCAGAGTCTGACATGTCACCTGATGCCCCACCTTCAACTCAGCCCACCATGGAGCCTGCCTCAACACTGGCAGATCAGATTTGCCATACCCCTAGGCCCTAAACCTAACTCTAAGTTGCATTTTCAGGCATCCTTCCCCAGGGGTCTGTCCCCCAAGACCTCTAGATTGGGAGCCCTGGAGCTACACTGTAGGTGTCTGCTTGCCACCCAGCAGGAAACCAGTCTGTTTGGAGCTGTGCAGAACCCTCAGAGCTGGAGAAACCTGCATGCCCACATGAGAACTCCCCCACATTGTGCAGCCCCCTAGTTACAAACCCAGAGCCTGATGTACGGCCTGACCCCCATCATCGATTCAGCCCCTCGGGGAACTCACCTCAGCACCAGCAGTTCTGGCCTGCCATGCTAATAGCTTGTCTCTCCTCGGCAAACCCGTCAGCTCTAGGCATAGCTAGAATTCCCCTGTCTGCGGCAAAGCTCAGGGATC
The DNA here is from genome assembly GCF_011764305.1 of Mustela putorius furo. Taxonomy (NCBI): domain Eukaryota; kingdom Metazoa; phylum Chordata; class Mammalia; order Carnivora; family Mustelidae; genus Mustela; species Mustela putorius. The sequence goes on from NW_025421450.1 coordinate 8,772, forward strand.
CCCCATCCTTCTTCTTAATTTACACTCGTCCAGGCATTCATGAGAAAGGGGAAGGCTACCTCCTGAATGCTTAACACCTCCTTACCTCTTCTGCCATATTTGTTTCCACTTACCTTTGTACCTGGGCAGACTGGAAGGAACATATCAATGGATCATGGATATGCTCTGACATCTGAATCTCCCTGCAAGCTTCCTGAGGGTTCCTTATGCAAACAGAAACTAGTGTATTGTACCATACCATGTCTGGAAATGATCATTAGTAGAACAGGACAGCGATAACCCCTCCATTTTTACCCCACTCCTCATGAAATAGAACATGGTCTTCTTCTTTCCTTCTTTGACTTCCATTCCAATTCGTTTCCATGCACTGTTCATTCTTTTGCTTCAGGGGTAGGATTTTGTGATTTCTCACCTGCATAGAACACCCAGAGCTCATCGCAACAAGTACTCTCCCTAATAGCTTTCACCCATTTAACCCTTCCTGCCAACACCCCTGCCCTCTAGCAACCCTCAGATTGTGCTCTAAGGCTGATACTGCTCCCCCATTGTCCTATCTTTCTCCCCTCACTATGTTCATCTGTTTTCTTTCTGAAATTCAATAGGAGTCAAATCATAGGCCATTGGTCTTTTCTTACTGGTTTTGCTTACTTTAATCCACGCTAGATCCTTCCACATTCTTGCTGATGGCAAGATTTCATTATTTTTGAGGCTGGGTCCTATGCTATTGGATAGGTAGATAGATAGATAGATAGATAGATAGATAGATAGATAGATAGATAGATAGATCTCTCACATCTTCTTTCTCCATGCATCAGAAAATGGACAGAGGGACTCCCTCCTTTGTTTTGCTATTGTTGATAATACTGCTATAAACATCATGGTGCTTGTACCCCATTGAATGTGCACTTTTGTGTCCTTTGGATTAATACTTAGGAGTACAATTTCTGGGTCCTAGTGTTGTTCAGATTTTAGCTTTTGGAGAAAACCTCCATATTCTTTTCCAAAGAGGCTGCAAAAATCTGCATGCCCACTGACAGTGCGGGAGGGTTCTGCTTTAAGCAGAACGTTACCTTCCTGCAATTCCCTAGGAGGGAATGGAAAACCTGTGGGATAACCTGACTCACCAAGTTTCAGGCAAGCAGCCCCAGATATTCACCCCAGGGTTCCTGATGCCAAGCCCCTTGAAGCCACCAGGATGCCTCTATCTGGGGGAATTCCCAAAGATTCTCCTTCTGACTTCACCACCCATGAACTGCAGAGAAAATACAGCTGTCCAAGTATCTATTTAGTAAAACTAGAAGGTCATGTTTCCCTTTTAAATCATCCAAGCCTCCTTGGAATCATTTTGAATGTGCCCTCTGCCCTCACTGGAACTCTTTGGATGGAAAGATGAATCCATTAGTTTACATCACCTTTGACAAAGGAAAAGACATCATCCAAGTCACTATCTGACCTCAAACAGCCACATAACTCTAGATGCCTGCCATTCCCCCACCGTGTAGGCCCAATGGAATAAACACTGTTAGATGAAGGAACACATTCTATGTTCAAAACACACACCACGTCAATCTCATCTGTGATTCATGAACTGGCATGAGTCTCCTAATCCAGCTCACAATGCCTCACAGGTCTCAAGCCACAATGGCACTGTCCCTCCAGACGGGGGGGCCCCTGAGACAGACCACAGAACTACACTTGACACCCAGGATGAGACTGTGACTTTTGGAGATGTGCAAAACCTTCAGAGCAGGAAAAAAATGCATGCCTCCTGAGGTGATCACCACAATCAGAGCCCGCACAGGCCAAAAAACCAGTGCCTGGTGTTCATTCGGACCCCCATACTCAATTCTGCCCTCATCAGTGTGAGTTCTCAGGGACCTGTGCAGGCCCAGCCCATGGTCGGGGTGGCTGGTACGTGAACCTAGCGACAAAGCAATCCAGGCGTTAGGAGCACACGTGACCAAAATCACTCCACAATGCCGGCCAATTCCCACAAAAATTCTGCCCAAATCAATATCGATTTGGGAAGAAATCTCATGTAAAATGGCCAGAAACCTCCTTTGAACTTGCATCCAGAGGTGGGAGCCCTCAGAGAAGCTGCCTGGATCTGGACCATTTTCCTGAGGGTTCGCAGCCCAAACCATGCCAGAAAGAGCTATAAACTCCAGAGGCACACATGTCGGAGTTGCCCCAGAATGCTGGCAGTCCTGGCCTCTACTCAGTCCCCTGGGAGGCCAGCCTCAGCACTGGCACAATGGGTGTGCCATGCCCCTTAGGACCTAAACCTAGGCCTATGTTGGGTGTTCAGGCTTACATTCCCAGAGACCTGGTCCCCAAGCCCTCCAGATTGGGGAACCCCAGAGCTGCACCCCAGGACTCCACTGCCACAAAGCAGGAAACATTACTGTTTTGAGCTGCAGAAAACCCTCAGATGGGGAGAAACCTTCATACCCTCCTGAGGCCACCCCCACCTTCAGCACCCAAAGGAACCCACAAACATGAAGCCTCATTCTCAGCCCGAGACCCTCCCACAACTCTACCTCCGGAAATCTCCCATCAGCTAGGGCCCGCAGGGGAGCCGTGTGGGACCAGTCCAAGTCCCTGGATGGTCATAATGAGCATCTAGGAAGAAAGCACTCTAAACAATGGATGTGAGTGCATCCCAAATTGCCTCCCAATGCCGGCCAATTCTCATGAGCTTCTTGCTCATGATAATTAGCCAGAAAATCTCCCAACTGAAATGGCTTTTGGCAGCACGGTCATGCAGGGCGGCCACCTGGGCCTGGCCCATGATCTCAAGTGGTCACGGTCCAAACCCCATGAGAAAGCAGTTTAAAATCCTGGTGCATACATGGCCATACACTCACTCTACTCATACCCCTGGAGTGCCAGTCCCAGCGATTTCAGATCAGGCCTGCCATGCCCCAGACCCTAAACCTAACACTAGGTTGGGTTTTCAGGCTTCCATCTACAGATTGAGGACTCCAGAGCCACACCCCAGGAATCCACCTGCTACCCAGATGGAAACTGTGCCATTAGAGATGTGCCCAACCCTCAGAGCAGAAGAAATCTACATGCCTCCCTGAGGCCACGCCCACTTTCGGTGGCACCCATGGTCACCAACCCAGAGACTGAGGCCCTGCATGATGCCTTCCCTCAACTCAGCCCACCAGAGAGCCCGCCTCAGCACCAGTAGATCTGGCCTGCCATGCCCTTAGGCCCTAACCCTAATGTAGTTTGGGTTTTCAGGATTCCACCCTAAAGGCCTGGCTCCAAAGCCCCCAGATTAAGAACCCCGATTAACACCCCAGAATTCAGTCCACAATGTGGTTGCAAACCAGACGATTTGGAGCTGTGCCAAACTCTCAGAGTGGGAGAAACCTGCACTCCCTCGTAAAGCCAGCACCACCTTCGGTGCCCCCCGGCCACAAAAACGGACTCTGATGCAATGACTGACAAATCCTCAACTTGGCCCTGAGCAGAGCATGCTTCAGAAATGGCAGATCAGACCTGCCATGCCCCGAGGCCCTAAGCCTAAACCTAGGTGAGGTGCACAGGTTATCATGCTCAGAGACCTGGCCCACAACCCAGGCAGATGGGGGGACCCCTGAGACTCACACCAGAATTATGCCTCCCACTGAGGGCACAACTCTGCTGCTTGGAGCTGCACAGAACCCTCAGAATGGGAGATACCTCTATGACCCCATGAGAGGCCAACCCAGGTTCTGTGAAACCCCTTGACACAAACCTGGAATCTGATGCACCTCCAGACATGTGCCCCTCAACTCAGCCCACCAGAGAACCTGCCATGGTCCTAGGCCCTAACCCTAATCCTAGTTTGGGTTTTCTGGCTTCCATCCCAAAAGACCTGGCCCCCAAACCAGCCTCATTAAGGACCCCTGAGTGTTATCCCAGAATTCAGCCTCCCATGTTGTAGGAAGATGTGCCATATGAAGCTTCACAGAACCCTCAGAGAGGGAGAAACCCGCATACCCTACTAAAGTGACCCCCCCCACACACACCATCTGCAGCCCCCCTGGCCAAAAACCCGGATTCTGAGGCATCGCCTGACATATGCCCTCAACTCAGCCCCAAGGGGATCGTGTCTCAGTGCTGACAGTTCGGGCCTGCCATGTCCCTAGGTCCTAATCATAATCCTAGGTGGGGTGTACAGGCTTCTGCACCCAGAGGCCTGGTATCTAAGTCCAGATTAAGGATGCCTGATACTCATGCTGGGACTCTGCCTGCCACACAGGTCACAGCTGTGCTATTTGGAGCTGCGCTGAACCCTCAGAGCTGGAGAAACTTCCATGGACCCCTGAAGTCACTCCCAGGTTATGTGAATGCCTGGACACAAACCCAGAGGGTAACATACTGTCTGACACCCAAATTCAACTCAGCACACCAGGGCACCTGCCTCAGCACTGGCATATCAGTCTGCCATGCCCCTAGGCCTTAACCCTATCCCTAATTTGGGTTTTCAGGCTTCCATCCCAAGAGGCCTGACCCCACGCCCCCAAGATTAAAGACCCCTGTTGACACCCCAGGACTCTGCCCACCATGCAGGAGGAAACCATGCTGTTTGGAGCTGTGCCAAATCCTCAGAGCGGGAGAAACCTGCATGCCCCACCTGAGGCCATCCCCACCTTCTGCACACCATTGGCAACAAATGCGGGGGCTGACACTCAGCCTGACACCCAGGAGGAAACCGTGCCAATTGAAGCTGAGTAGAACCCTCAGAGTGGGAGAACCTGCATGTCCCCCTGAGCACACCCTCCTCCACTGTGGTCAGCGGTCCCCTGACCACAAACCTGGACCCTGTCATGCCACTGGACCCCCTGCCCTCAATTCAGCCCCCTGGGATCCCTCCTCAGTGCCAGCAAATTAGGTCTTCCATGCTCCTGGCCCTAAACTTAACGCTAGGTTGGGTTTTCAGTCTTCCTCCCCAGAGGCTGGGCCCCCATTTCCTCCATATTTGGACCCCTGATCCCCAAACCAGGTCTCCGTCTGCCACCCAGGAGGAAAACTGTTCTGTTTGGAGCTGCACAGAACCCTCAGAATGGGAGAAACCTGAACAGCCCATGAAGCAACCTCCACCATCGGCCACCCCTCAGGCACAAACCCAGAGTGTAATGCACCACTTGACCATGACCCTCAACTCATTGCCCTAGGCATCCCGCCTCAGCACCAGCAGATCAGGCCAGCCATGCCCCTGTGCTCTATCCCTAGCCCTAGGCTATACTTTCAATCTTCTGTCCTCTGAGGATCCACACCAAAAGCCCCACTGATGGGTTACACCTGAACTATACCAGAATATTTCGTGGCCCCGTGAGACTATCCCACTCTCAGCAAACCCCCTATTCACTACCTGGATCCTAACACTCACACTGACCTATGTCCTCAACTCTGCTCCCCAGGTCGCTCCTCTCAGGGTGGCATATTGAGCCTGACATGTCCTGAGCATTTCCATTCCTAGGGGCCTGGCCCCCTGCCCCAGGCACTGGGGTCACCTTAGCCATACAACAGGGCTCAGCCTAACACACAGGAGGAAAGTGTGCCATGTAGACCTCTAGAAATATTCAAAGCAGGAGAAAATGCCTGCCCATCTGAGCCCATCCCAGCAAACCACCAATTTCAGTGGCCTCTAGGCTACAAACCCTGTGCCTGACCTGAACGGGAACACTCATCTTTCATTTCTTAATTCCACACACACTGCCAGCTCTTTGGCCCTGCAATGCCCCTTGACCCTAACTCTATCCCTATGTTGGGCTCTCAGGTAACTGTCCCTTAAGGGAGGGCTCCAAAGCCCCAGGATTTGGGGATGGCTGAGCAATACCAGAGGACTCAGCCTCCCACCCAGAAGGAAATCTTTCAATAATGGACTCCAATAAGTATAGAGGTCAGTAGAAATATGAAGGCCCATTTCTTTCCATCCCACTGAACTCCCACTTCTAATGGCTCATGGATTGAAACCCTGAGCCACACACTCACCTTAACCCATGCCCTCAACTCAGCCCTCCAGGACACTCACCACACGGTTGGCAGTTCGGACCTTCCATGCTCCTATGTCCTAACCATAACCCTATTTGGAGTTCTGAGAGCACCATCTGTAGAGGCCTGGCTCCCAAGCACCGGGTATTGGGAACACTTGAACAACACCAGAGGATCAGCCTGCCACACAAAAGGAAATTCCCTATTTTACTCCAGACTGGATTCAGAGCATGAGAAATCTGAATGCAAACCTGAGACAATGTCAGTGAACCTACACTTTCATCCACACTCCTAACACAATCCCTGAGCTTCATACACACCCTAAAACTCCATTTTAACTCAGACCTTGTGAAGATCTCCACAGTTCTGGATGATTGTATCTTCCATGCTTCAGGGCCTTAACCCAATGTAAGGTCTAGATATGGGTGAAAATATGAACAGACATTTCTCCAATGACAACACACATGTGACCAACAGATATATGCATAAATGTTCCACATCACATGGCTTCTGGGAAACGCAAATCTAAACCACATTAAGGTGTCCTATCACACAAGGAAGAACGTCTAAAATTAACAAGACATGAAACCACAAGTGTTGGTGATGATACAGAAAATGGGGAAGCTTCCTACACTCCTGGTGGGAATGCATACTGTTACATCCGCTCTGGAAAACAGTACAGGGTTTCTTCAAGAAGTTAAAAGTAAAGTTACCCTAAAACACAGCAATTGCACCACAGGGCTTTTTACTACAAAAATAGAGATGTAATGAAAAGAACTGACACCTGCACCCCAGTGTTCATTGCAACAATATCCACTATACCTAAACTATGGAAAGAACCCAGATACCTATGGACAGAGGGATGGATAAAGAAGATGTGGTTCATATATTCAATGGAATATTACTCAGCCATCAGAAAGGATGATTATTTATCACCACATCAACCCGGATGGGTCTGGAAGATATTATGCTGAGTCAAATATGGCAATGAAAGAAGCACAACTATCATATGGTTTCACTCATATGTCAAATATCAGAAATAGGGCAGAGAACCATAGAAAAAGGAAAGGGAAACAGAATGAGAAGTCATCAGAGATGGGAAAAAACCATAATAGTAACTAACTGTAGTAACAAACTGAGGGTTGCTAGATGGGGGCAGGGGGTAACTGGGTGATGGGCACTAAGGAGGGCACATGATGCAATGAGCACTCGGTGTTATACACATCTGATATATTATTTAACACTACATCTGAACCTAATGATGTATGATAAGTTACCTAATTGAATTTAAATTTTTTTAAAAATGAAAGAACTCAAAGAAACTACCTTAAAAATTTCTATGAAATCACAAAAGATACTGAAGCACCAAAACAATGTTATGATTGAAAACAAAGCTTGAGGCGTCACAATTCCATTTTTCAAATTATAGTACAAAGCTTCAGTCATCCTAACAGTATGGGACTAGTGAAGAAATATACACAGTGACCAAGGGAACAGAATAGAAGCTCAGACATAAACCCACAATCACGTGCGCAATTAGTCTTCTGCAAAACAGGCAAAAGTATTAAAAGGGAAAAGAACAGGCTCTACAACAAATGGTTTTGGGAAAACTGGACAGCTATGCACAAAAGAATGAATTAGTCTGCTTTGTTACAGCAGATGGACAAATTAACTCAAAACAGTTTCAAGACCTCAAAGTGAGACCTGAAATCATAAAAATCCTACAAGAGGGCACAGAAAGTAACTTCTCTGCCATGAACCATACATTTTCTAGACATGCCTCCTAAGGAAAAGGAAACAAAAGCAAAAATAAACTACTGGAACTACTTCAATATGAAAGCTTACCACACAGCAGAAGAACAATGAAAATGTAATAAATAGAAGCCAGCCTACTTAATGGGAGAAGATGTTTGCGAATACCATATGCAATAATGGGGTAGTGTCCAAAATATGTAGAACTGATACAACACAACGCCCAAAATACAAATAATCCAGTTAAAAAAATAGAAGACATGAATAGACATTTCTCCAAAGAAGAAATACAGATGTCAACAGTCACATGAAAATATGTTCACCATCACTCATCAACAGGAAAATCCAAATGAAAAGTCCCATGAGATACTACCTCACACTATCAGAATGGCTAACAGCACCAGCAGAAGAAAACAGATTTTGGGAAGATGTGGATAAAAGGGAACACTCTTACACTGTTGGTGGGAATGCATACTTTAGAAAACAGTATGACTGTTCCTCAAAACGTTAAATATAGAACTTCATTGTAATCCAGCACTCACGCTACCGGGTGTTTACCCGAAGAATATGAGAACAATAACTAAAAAGGATACATGAGCCCCTATATTTCCTGCAACATTATTTAGAATATTACAATATGGAAGCAATCCAAGTATTTCTTGATACTTTGATTAATGAGATTATATATGTATACACACACACACACACACACACACATAGTGGGAAATTACTCAGCCATAAAAAGAATGAGATCTTGCCATTTGCAGACCCATGGATGGAGCTAGAGATACTGTCCTAAGTGAAACCCATCAGTTGGAGCAAGACAAATGCCTTCCAATGTCACTCTTACATGGAATTTAAGAAACAAAAATACATAAATAAAGGAGAAAGAAGATACAAAGCAAAATACCGACTCTGTGGTTACCAGAGTGGAAGTGGATGGAGGGATGAGTGAAATGGATGACGGGGATTAAGAGTACACTTTTCTTGATATCCGTTGAGTAATACATAGAATCACCGAATCACTACATTGTACACCTGAAACTAATATACCACTGTATGTTAACTCTACCTGAATTAAAATAAACAATTAAAAAGTTTTTTTCTTTCAGTAAACTATTTGGAAAAACATTTGCTATGCAATGTTCATAAGACATACTTGTGAGAGTATTTATTGTACAATAATTATTCACTCTATGCTTGGAATTCAAATTTCACTGAATTCTTATACTTCTCCTGTTAATGGTAGCCCACAGGAGCGACGGTCCCTTTCCATCCAGGGTCAGCACCTATGCTTTCAAGAGTGTAAGTAGAGACGGATGTCACTTCACTGTCCAGAAAGCTATTATTGTTTCTGTTTTCGTGTGAGATTGTCATAGAGTATGGGACAGCTTCCAGAGCAGGTTTGTTATGCACCCTGGATCTCTAATTCAGTGGTCATTACCTGGTTCTGTCGGCTGATAAGTTCCTGTTGATGGGCTTGCTTCCAAGCACATATCTGGAAGACAAATGTGGGTGGGCTGGGTGTGGGGACAGGAGGAAGACCAAGTACAGTCAAGGGTTGGATCCCTCCCCTGATCTAGGAATGGCCATGGGAGTGGGTATGGGAGGCAGAAGCGACAGGAAACCACTAAGGTCACCAGCTGAAAGCAGGGAGCCTGGGTCATGGGATCTTGAGATATAGGCCTTGAACACTGTTCTGAGCTACCTCTGTGTGGGAAGGGAAGACGGAAAAAGAAGGAGAAATTGTCTGCACCTGGCCCATGCCAGCTTCCCACCACTACTAATATACATCAGTCTACGCAGCTGACCCAGCCTGGGCTCAAGATGGGTTGTCTTGGGTCCCTCAACCCTCAGTGGGACAGATGGCTCCAGGGCTCAGGGACATGCTGAGGGAGATGGGAAGGAAGGCTGCCACTCCCAGGTCATCCCCTCCTTGAGCAGGCAGACCTCCAGGACTGCTAAAAACCCACTGGCAGTTTTGAAAGACATGCCATGGATGAACTAAGGCATTGAGAAATATAAAACGATATTCGTTTTTAAGTTCAGAGCTCTCAGCTCATGAGAAGTGAGAAGACCTTCCCTGAAGAAGACTAGGAAGGGGGAGGGGAGGTCAGGCTGAAAAAGAGAGATGTGGCTTTCTTGACTGGGGACCTGCAACCCCCTTCCAGGGCAAGGTATCGTCCTCACCTCACAGAGGATCCATGGAAGTGTCCCATCAAGGGACTGACTGAGCTGCCTCTTGAGAAGGTACCCTGGCATCAGGTTACACAGGGCAGAGGAGAGGGCCAGATGGAGGGAGGGCAATACCCTGGAGGCCATGGGGCAAAAGCAGAGGCTCATGTCCATAAAGATGATGAAAAATAGGAGGCAGCAGCATCAGAGCTGGCACAGTGCTCACAGCTAGAGTGACTGGATGCCTTCTGTGCCAGGTATGGTTGACTTCAGTGTGCTCCAAACTAGTCTTGACCACAACCATAGGAAGTGTGCACCACTACCGACCTCCTTTCCCCATGCTGCTGCTAAGAATCATGGTCACAGACCCTGGTCTATTTTTATGGAAATGGAGTGCTCCCCGGGCACACTGCCCCTCTGGTGGTGGTCCAGTGCAACCCTTGTGCTTGACCAGATACTGCTGTCTACCTGTATCCACACAACTCAAAACAGACAGGAGGGTGTCCCTGAGTTCCACAGGACCTTATGAGACAGATTAACAGACCCCACTACCCCACCCACCACCAACACCCAGTGGGTCACTAAGGACCTCGGCTATTGTCATGGAGCTCACCATGATGTGTTTCTATCACTTTCAAAGACAGTTCTGTTCCCGTACAATACCATACATCCTGGCTGCTGACCTGAGGCCCATGCCATGAACCCACATGGCACCCTTTCTGTTAGAGAAGGTCAACCCTGCACCTCATAGAAAATGTTCCTAATTGGGGCGCCTGGGTGGCTCAGTGGGTTAAACCTCTGCCTTCAGCTCAGGTCATGATCTCAGGAGCCTGGGATCGAGCCCCGCATTGCGCTCTCTGCTCAGCATGGGGCCTGCTTCCCCTTCTCTCTCTACCTGACTTTCTGCCTACTTGTGATCTCTCTCTCTGTCAAAAAAATGCATGAAATCTTAAAAAAAAAAAAAAAGAAAAGAAAATGTTTCTAATGAAGTGAAAATCCTTCAGGAATATGGTGTAAACAGTGGTACACTGCCTTCATGGTAGTCAGTAATTCTAAGAAGGGTTGACCACTCCCCACCATCTGGCAAAACCTTCTGTAATGTTTTATAGGCGAGATAAACACGCCAGGCAAAGTGGGTGCAAGGCAAGATTTATTAAAGGCACTCTCCTGCGAAGTTTCAGGGCTCAAGAGAAGGGGAGCCAGGAAAGTTGCTCTGGGAGGATGTGGGCACCCTCAAGAGAGGTTACTTGACCCTGGAAAGGGAGAGGGGGAAGTCACACTGGGAGGGAGTTGGTGGGTGTCTTTTATCTGTTTCCTGCATATGTATCAGGTTACCTATGGAGATGTGACCTGTGCATACATACTTTTGGTGGGAGAGTCAAGGGTGAAGGAAAAGGGGGGGGCTGGAAGACAGCGGGACCCAGCAGCAGTCATTTCCATTGTTCCTCCTTCACTCCAGGAGCCTCTGGAGCTGGTGGTCATTTCTATTGTTCCTCCTGCACTCCCGGAGCCTGCCAACCCAACATTCTGACCTTTTTGGTGTAATGGGGGCTGCGACTCAGATCTGGCTACCTCCTGCTGGTAAAGGGGCGTCATCATAGGGTCCTTTGTATGTGGATAGGCAGGTATAGGGATCCAGGAGGAGTTGGTTGACAGTGACCCTGGAAACCTCACATATGCGTTCCTGAATGAAGCAAAGAACACAGGGGGTGATAAGTCCTAATAGGGCAGAAGAGAATAATGGGGATTTAGGATTGGAAGGAGCCAGGTCGTTAAGGGGGAGAGCCACCATTGAGAGGATTTTATTACAGGGTGAGCCAGGCCACCAAGGGAGTCACCGATTTTTGTGAGGGCACTGATATTGGTTTCAACTACATTGGATTTGTTGATATAATAGCAGCATTCTTCATTGAGGAATAAACAGGTTCCTCCCTTGTCGGCAGTGAGCAGGGCCAGGGCCTGCTGGTTCTGTAGGGCTACATGGGCCACTGAAGTAATCTGTCATTGTAGAGATGCCAAGGACTCAGCTGAGACTTCCATGGCTGTTCAGAGCTCTTCAGATAAATCTCGGGTAGCACCTATGGAGTGAGCTATGGCCCCGGTGCCCAGCCAGGTGGCCATTAGGGAAGACACCAAGGAGACCCCCATAACAATAGGAAGAAACACAGCCCTTTTTTGTCACAGGAGGGGGGTGGAGAGGACGGCCATTTCCGCTTGGGCTGGCACCCTCCAGACTGGCAATCTGTGGTGACCAGCTGACTAGACCGTGTGGTGCCCAAGTTTCCACTAGGAAGAAGTACCTGAATTCAGGGTCACCTATGGGGGGGTGTAGAAGGAGGAGTGTGAGAAGAAGTGGTGCGGGAAATCTGAAACCACGTGTGCCCCAGGTTTTGGGAAGTCCAGCCATCCTGTTGTAGGGCTGGTTTTAGAGAGGAGATGTGTACCCATGGGTGTGTCCTAAGAATTTTGCCCCTCTGGGAGTTGTAAGAATAATAGTATGGGGGCCGGGCCACCTGGGCTGTAAGGACTTTGGGTGAAATTCTCCTAGGAGAACTTGGTCCCCAGCATTTAGGGCCTGGGGGAAGTCTCCCCTCGTGCTGTCAGGGGTGAGGATGGTTGAACCCGCATGAGCCCTTAGGAGGGCTCCTAAGAGGGTCTGATAGGGAAGATAGGATAGGAGGGGTGGAGCAGAGGCAGGCAGGTTGTGATTGAGTAGAAAGGGCCTGCTGTACAGGAGCTCAAAGGGACTGAGACCTGATGGGTGGCTAGGGGAAGCCCTAAGGCACATGAGTGCCAATGAGAAAAGGGTTGGCCAAGACAGTCAGGTTTCAAGAGTGCGTTTGGTGAGTTGTTCCTTGAGGAGGCCATTGGCCCTCTTGACCTTAACCGACGATTGGGTATGGTAGGGGATATGGAGTTTCCAGGTGATGTTGAGGCTCTCAGAGATCTGTTGTGTGATGCTGGAGATGAAGGCCGGTCTGTTGTCTGATTGTAGGTTTCGAGGGAGTCCAAACCTCGGAATGATGTGCTTAATGAGAACAGCGGCAACCACCTCTGCTGTTTCCCTAGTGGTGGGGAATGCCTCAATCCAGCCAGTGAAGGTGTCCACAAGAGTTATTAGATATCTAAAGGTTTTGTGTCGAGGCATGTGATTGAAGTCAAGTGCCAGTCCTTGCCAGGCTGATGCCCTTGGAGCTGGTGGGTGGGTCCTGGTCTGAGGAGGCCACCCTGGGCATTGACCACAGAACAAGTTCTACAGGCCTTGTGTCCCTCCTTAATAGTCTTTTGGAGGAGGGGGTGGTGAAAGAGAGGTTGGAGAAATTGGTATAGGGCCTTTGGACCGATGTGGAGAGACAATTGGATGTCAGTAAGAGGGTGTGGATTAGGCTGTTTTGGAGGGCAAATTGTCCTGGACAAAATACCATCCATTGTAATCCAACCTGCCACCTAATGCTTTAGGGTCCCGAGTCTCCTCATCAGTATACAGGGACTGTGAAGAGTGTTGAGAAACAGGAGAGGGGCTAGAGAGGTGTTTAAGGCCACCTGTCAGGCAACAGAGTCAGCCTTGTTGTTCCCCAAATAGATGGGGTCTTTGGAGGCCTGACGGCCATGGCAGTGGACAATAGCCACCTCAGTAGGGTACTTGAGAGCCTCAAGGAGTTTGGCAATAAGAGGCCCTTTGACTATGGGGGTTCCCTTGGTTGTGAGAAATCCCCTTTCTTGGCAAAGGACAGAGTGAGTGTCGGTAATAAGGAGAGCATATTTGGAGTCAGTATAAAGAGTGACCAATTGGCCCTCAGATAAGTGAAGGGCCTTGGTAAGAGCCAGGAGTTCTGCCTTTTGAGAAGTAGTCCCAATGGGAAGGGGGGTTGCTTATATGACTGCATCCAGGGTGACCACTGCATAGGTCCCACATCGCCGTCCATATGGAGCTATGAGGGAGCTCACATCCATGAACAGAGTGCGATCGGGTTCAGTCAGTGGCTGGTCCCAAAGTCCTGGATGGGAGGGAGAGAGTTCTTCCAGGTGTTGAGCACAGGAATGGAGGGGAGTGGTGGTAGATGAAGGTGTCGGCAAGAGAGTGGTGGGATTTAGGCGAAGGGAGACAGAGTGTGACCTGGGGGTTTTCTATGAACAGCAGGTGGTAGACTTGGAGATGGGAAGGAGTGAGCTGTGCCAAGTATTTGTGGCTGACTCAGTCCATCAGTCTATGGGGGTAGAAGACCATAATAGGCTGTCCTAAGGTAAGTTTGAGGGCCTCCTTTGTCAGAGAAGTGGCTGCCGCTAGGGCCTTGAGGCAAAGCTGCCATCCCTGGACAGTGACATCTAGTTCCTTGGAGAGTTAATGAGAATAAGGAGACCCTGCTGCCAACGGCGGTCACTGATGAACTTGAGTCCTCACTGGTGGGTTGCTACTACAGGTCTGGAAATGTCCCATAACTGTGGGTCTACAGAGGGGAGACAGTCTGGGATAGAGGACGAGTCATAGGGAAGTAGAGGAAGGATGAGGTGAACAGAAGTCAAGGGAGATGGAGAGAGACAAATGGTGGCCTGAAGTTTGTGGAGGATGTCCCTGCCTAGTAAGGGAACAGGGCAGTAAGGGATAATGAGGAAGAAGTGTGAGAAGGGGAACCCATACATGCTGCAGGTAAGGGGTTGGCTGGCCTTTGGAGTGGAGGAAGTACCATCAATTCCCATAACTGCAACTGAGGAGGGATGAGTAGGAGCTGAGTACAAAGGCAGGACAGCATGTGCCGTGTCCAATAGAAAGGAAAGGGACTTACCCACTACCTGGAGCATGACCCTGGGCTCGGCATGGGTGAGAGGGGTGTCTGAGACTGGGCTCCATCAGTCATCCAATAGGAGAAGTTGGAAGACAGAACTTACCGACTCAGGGTCTCCCCCACATGGTGGCGCCGGGAATACCCTGAGGTTGGGACAGTCCAATTTCCAGTGTCCCATCATGCGGCATTGAGGGCACGGCCTAGTAGGCGTTTTTAGATTGGGGCATTGACTGGCCCAGTATCCCTTGGTTCCACAAGTGAAACATGCCCCCGGAGGGACGCAGTTAGGTGCTCCCTTCTGTTGACCCCCAGAACCTGCCGGCCATAGGGCTGCTACCAGGGCTTGGGTCCGCAGTTGGACCTTCGGTTGGATTCTGGCTTTGTACTTAAGTTCTGCCTCCTCTTGGGAGTTAAAGACTTTAAATGCCATTTTCACCAGATCAAAAATGGGAGTTTGAGGGTCCTCCTCCACTTTCTTTAATTTTTTCGAATGTTGGCGGCTGACTGAGAAATAAAGTGAGTAGCTAAAACAGTCGCCCCTGCTGGAGAAGCCAGGTCTAGTCAAGTGTATTGAGTCAGCGCCTCAGTAAGATGGTTTAGAAACATGGCCGGGTTTTCATTGGGTTCCTGAATGATTTCCCTTCACAAACCTTCTACAACTTTCCTTTGCATTCAGGTTTTGTCTCAAAAAGACATCTCACTTAGGACAAAATTATCTCCTTTCACTTTCAATAAAATATACTCCCATTCCTTAAATCTTTCTCATATATCTTCTACTTTCCTACATACAGAGTTGCTTCCTTTATTTAGCATAATTTTGTACTCTTAGAAACACCTTTAGTTATTAACCTCTAGTCAGTTATTAATCATGAATGGCTATAACAGAATTCTTTAGATGCCAATTTATGAATCAGTTAAGCACAAACCATGCTTACTAACAGATTTAAATATTCTTATTTTCTTTCTGTAAGAAATCAAAAGCACAAAGCTATGTTCAGTAATAAATGACTTGGCATTTTATCCCTTTGGAAAAGACCTAAATATCCAACAGATTTAATCCCATTTGTCATCCAAGCAAAACATAAACCTTCAGGTTACCAAAGACTTTGAAAGCTATCTCTGCAATCACCCATTAAAACTTTGAGACAGACAATTAACCATCCGTTTAGTCATTTCTTTGGTAACAGATGTTAACAAATAACAAGAGCTTCAGTAAACTGATCAAAGTTTCATATTTACTGTGGATAAATTTGTCAGGAGTTCGGATAGGAGTGGGGAGAGGGACGGGTAAACAAGGGCGCTGGTTCAGATATCCTGAACTTAAGGGACCTTGGCCCATCTACCTTGGTGTCTATTGAGGTTATTTAGGTCCATGAAAATCTGATAATTATACGTGACTTCTGGAGACCATTGGGACTGACTGTCTAATCAGTATTGTGGCCAAGCTACAGTATAGTAACGTCATTTTTTGCAGGTCCTGGTCCAGTTCCAGGGTTTTAAGATTGTCCAACAAACCTAAAACACCCCTGGGATGTTTTAGGGTTGAATTTGGATTGGGAGGTCACCAAGACTCCTCGCCAGACAACCCGATGGCAGGAGGAAGGCATCCCCTCATCCACCACTGGGTTGCAGAAAAACTGTGTCAAATACCCTAGAGGTTAGGATGTCTCCCAGCTTCTCAGAGTCACGGAGGTCACCTGGTCACCGGTGGTGTCCGCCCTGACGCGGGCGCGATTAGGGCAGGGCCTTCCAGACAGAGGCGCGGAATCCGGGGAAACTCACCATGGCTTCAGAAGTGGCGTTGGGAAAGACAGGTCCAGGTCTGGCTAGGGAGAGGAGAGAGCCTCCTCAACAGGGTGGGAGGCTCTCAAAAAACCCTCCCGGGTTTTGGGCACCAAATATAAGGTTTTATAGGCGAGATAAACACGCCAGGCAAAGTGGGTGCAAGGCAAGATTTATTAAAGGAACTATCCTGCAAAGTTTCAGGGCTCAAGAGAAGGGGAACCAGGAAAGTTGCTCCAGGAGGAGGTGGGTACCCTCTGTCAAGGTTCCTTGATGCCCGAAAGAGAGTAGGGGAAGTCACACTGGGAGGGAGTTGGCAGGGGTCTTTCATCTGTTTCCCTCATAGGTATCAGGTTACCTATGGGGACATGAACTGGGCATACATCCTTTTGGCAGGAGAGTCAAGGGTGAAGGAAACTGGGGGTGGAGGCTGGAGGATGGCGGGACCTGGCAGCGGTCATTTCCATTGTTCCTCCTGCACTCCTGGAACTTGCCAACCCTACACCTTCCACTGTATGGAGCTCATTCTCTGCCCTCAGAAAAAAAGATCAGTAAACAAAACTTTATCCTGAATGTTCCCCTCACCTGCTGATTCAAATATTGTTCAACCACAATGATATGAAACTAGAAATCAATCACAAGTAGAAAATGCGAGAGTCAAAAATATGTAGAGATTTAACAACATGGTAATAAACTACCAACAGTCAAATAAGAAATCTAGAAATTTTAAAAGTACCTCGAGACAAAAAGAAAAACCTACAAAAATGTAAGGGATACAGCAAAATTAGTTCTAAGGGGGAAGTTCACAGAAATTCAGGTCCCCGTCAGCCCACAAGAAAGCTCTCCTACAAACATTATAATTTTACATGATAAAGAAGTATTAATAAAAAAAAAACAAGTAAATCCCCAAATCAGTAGGAATAAGGAAATAACAAAACGGAATGTGAAAATGAATAATAGTGACTAAAAAGACAAAACATCAATGAAAATAAGAACTGCCTTTGTTGGAAAGATAAACAAAACTAAGAAACCCTTAGATAGACTCACCAAGAAGGAGAAAGGTCTCAAATACAATCAGGAAAGAAAGATGATTAATTCCTGTCTCACACCAAAATCCTAGAGAACACTGGCAGCAACATCTTCGATTTCCAACACAGCAACATCTTTCAAGACAAGTCTCTAAAGACAAGGGAAACAGAAGCAAAAATAAACTTTCAGTACTTCATCAAGTTGAAAAGCTTGGAAACAATCAGCAAAACTACGGCAACCTGTAAAATGGGAGTAGATATTTGAAAATGCTATTACATTTAAAGGTCTGGTATCCAAGATTTACACAGAATTTCTCAAACTCAACACCCATAAAACAGAGTCCACTCAAGAAATGGTCAGAAGACCTAAAAAGACACTTCTCCCAAAAGACATACAGATGACTAAGAGGCACATGAAACCATTCTCCACATGACTTGCCATCAGGG
Organism: Mustela putorius furo; assembly: GCF_011764305.1. Lineage (NCBI taxonomy): Eukaryota > Metazoa > Chordata > Mammalia > Carnivora > Mustelidae > Mustela > Mustela putorius. Next base: position 26,731 of record NW_025421450.1, read on the forward strand.
AAATAAAAATCAAAACCACAATGAGACACCAACTTACACCTGTTAGAATGGCAAAAATTAAAAGACAGGGAACAACAAATGTTGATGAGGATGTGAAACATATTAAACAACAGTGAAAGAGGGAACCCTCTTACACTGTTGGTTGGAACGCAAGCTGGTACACTCACTCTGAAAAACAGCATGGAGTTTCCTCAACACATTAAAAATAAAGCTACCCTATGACCCACCAATTGCACTCCTGGGTATCTACCATGTGGATTTGGTAAAATGAAGAGGCACATGCACCCCAGTGTTCCTAGCAGCAATGTCCACAATAGCCAAAATGTGGAAGGAGCAGAGATGTCCTTCAACAGATTAATGTATAAAGAAGATGTGGTTCAGGGGCCCCTGGGTGACTCAGTGTGTTAAGCCTCTGCCTGTGGCTCAGGTCAAGATCTCAGGTTCCTGGGATCGAGCATGCATAGGGCTTTCTACACAGTGGGGAGCTGCTTCCCCTGCTATCCCTGCCTGCCTCTCTGCCTATTTGTGATAGTTGTCTCTCTCTCTGTGTGTCAAATAAATAAAAAAAATCCTTTAAAAAAAGAAGAAGAATATGTGGTTCATATATACAATGGAATATTACTCAGCCATCAGAAATGATGAATACTTAACCATTTGCATTGACATGGCTGGGGCTGGAGGAGATTATGCTAAGTGAAATACGTCAAGCAGAGAAAGACAGTTATCATATGGTTTCACTCATATGTGGAATATAAGGAACAACACAGAGGATCATAGGGACAGGGTGGGAAACCTGAATTGGAAGATATCTGAGAAGGAGAAAAAACATATGAGACTCTTGACTCTGGGAAACAAATTGAGCAGCAGCAGCAGGCTGCCCAGGTTTGGCCTCAGTCTTGCACATCAGGACTCAAGCACAACTAGAGCATCATGAAGAATGGAGAACTGTGTGGCCTTGGAATCTAATAGCAGGATCTGAGATTTCAGTTCCAAATAAAAACTGGCCTCTTCCACACAGCACAGGAAAGTGAAGGATTTCTCAGTGGTGTGGCTCTGGAAAAAGTGCTTCTGATGGTTGAATTAATAGACACCAGTAGAGAATACCTGCTATGCCTCATAAGAGGAAGCAAGGGGCACCTGGGCAAGAATCAATAAGGTTGCCTGTGGGTGGCTTCCCACCAACCACCCTGCTGAGCCAAGAGCATGAGAACCAAAGAGAAAATAACTTTCGTGGTACATCTGCAGTAGTAGGGCTGGCCAGGTAGCAGAGCCCTATCCCTGGAGCAGGATGGCCTTCCCTCAAGAGTAATGGTCCACCACCATGGCCTCACAATCTCCCAGCTGTCTGATCTGACAATGCATTCCGGCTCAGACCTGCTCACACGATGAGTCCTAAGATCCAGAGACTGCTTTCCGCCCTAGCTCAATGCTACTCACAGAGAAGCAAACTCCAGCCTCAGAAATGTATTCATCATTAGCTCTGGAATTCCCTTAGTTTGTCTACACTGGCCCACCCAGGTGTCTCATCCAAATCATTCCTCAAGTGCCCTAGGGTTCCAAGCAACTTTCAAGCTCCCCTTAGGAAGGCAGGAACTGGTCCGAGTAGGAAGACCAGCCAAGTGACTCTACATGCTGGAAACGTGGACATCTTCTTTCCCTGAACACCAACACCTCCAAGTCCAAGATTCAAACCTTTGCTCACTGTGCACTGAGGACCATGTCAGCATGAACACCATTTTTTCAAATTTCTTATATCCCATTCCTTCAAATCAGAAACCAGGCTCCAGTCACCACTTCCTTTTCCATTCAGAGAAGTAAGGAAAATGATAGAATAAAACACTACATGTGTTGGGCACCTGGGTGTCTCAGTGCGTTAAATCTCTGCCTTCAGATTAGGTCATGATCTCAGCATCCTGGGGTTGAGCCCCGTATCAGACTCTGCTCAGTAGGGAACCTGCTTCCCCCTCTCTCTGCCTGCTGCTCTGCCTACTTGTGATGTCTCTCCCTCTGTGTCAAATAAAATATTTAAACACACACACACACACACACGCACACACACACACGCAAGATGGTAGAGAAGCAGCTGGTTAAGACAACATCAGGTAGCAGGAGATGGGTTACATAGCTTGTCAAAGCATTGTGAACACCTACGAACCCAACAGGAGATCAAATAGAAGAAGAGAAACAATTCTAGAAACAGAGAATCAACCACTTTCTGAAAGGTAGGACCAGCAGAGAAGTGAATCCAAAGTGACAGCAAGATAGACTTGTGGTGGGAGGAGCCAGATCCTGGCAAGTGGCAGAACAACAGAGCACAAAATCAGGACTTTTAAAAGTCTGCTCCACTGAGGGACATTGCTCCAGAGGCTAAACTGGGATGAAGTCCATGCGGGGTCAGCTTGGCCCCAGAAGGATTGGTCCCAGATCCTTCTGGTCACAGAAGGATCCGGGGTGTCTGATTATGAAAGAGCTCGCAGGTATTAGAGTGGGGAAGCTGGCTACAGAGACAGAGCAGAGAATTGAGCTCTCAACTCGGGGTTACCTTGAAGCGGGCACAGGCTGGGTGAGTTTTGAGTGTGGCTGGAGACTAGGAAGATGGGAGTAATTGAGCACTTTTCTCTGAGGGCACACTGAGGAGTGGGGCCCCAAGCTCTCATCTACTCTGGGCTGCAGAGACTGGGAGGCCGGCATTTTCATTCCCTTCCTCCAGAACTCTACAGAAAGTGTTCAGGGAAGAAAAGCTCCCAAAGATTACTTAGTCTGGCCCCTGGTAAAGGGGCCACCTCCGGCAAAGGCACTTGAGAATCACTACAAGAGGCCCCTCCCTCAGAAGATCAACAAGAAATCCAGCCAAGACCAAGTTCATTTCCCAAGGATAACAGCACAATTCTAGATGAGGAGAAAGCAAAGCTTAGAATTCATGGCTTTTTCCCCATGATTCTTTAGTCTTGCAGTTAATGTTTTTTTTTTTTAATTTTCTTTTTTTTCTTCTGCTAATTTTTTTAACATTTACCCTTTCTTCTTTTAATGTTAACTACTTTATCTTAACAATGCCTTTCATTGAAAAATAATCTTTTTAAACCTTCATTATTAGAGTCATATTTTATCCTCATTGTATCTAACATTATTTTTGTATACACATGGGGTTTTTTCTTCTAAAAAAATTTGGGGTACAATTTCTTCTAATGGATCAAAATACACTCTAAATCTATATTGGGCTTGTTCTAGTCTCCAGCCCGAGCAAATTCTCCCCACTTTCTTTTTCTTTTTTCTCCCAACCAACTTACTTTATCAACGCCTTTTTTTAGAAAATTTTTTTACATCTTTATAGGCATATTCCATCCCTTCATTGTGTTTACCCTTAAATATGTTCTTCATTCTTTAAAATTTTGGGAGGTAGTTTCTTCTAAGAGACCAAAATACTCCCCAAATTAAGTAATTAAGTGGGTGACCCTGTTCTAGTCACCAGTCTAATATATATATATATATATATTAGACTGATATATATATATCAGGATGTAGATATATATATATATATATCTCCCTTCCACGATTTGGGGTCTCTTCTTATTTAGTTAAAGCACATTTTCCTGGGGTCTTTGCCACCCTTTGACACCCTTCTTGAGATCAACCACCTCAAGAAGTGATTGAGACTTTCCTTATCTGGACAAAATGACAATGCAGAAAAACTCATCACAAAAAAAAGAACAAGGGCAGTACCAAGGGCTGGGGACCTAATCAATACAGATATTGGAAATATGTCTGATCTAGAGTTCAGAATGACAACTCTCAAGGTTCTAGCTGTGCTCGAAAAAGGCATGGAAGATATTTGAGAAACCCTCTCTGGAGAGATAAAAGTCCTTTCTGGAGAAATGAAATAACTAAAATCTAACCAAGTTGAAAACAAAAAAAGCTATTAATGAGGTGCAATCAAAAATTGAGGCTCTTGGAGGAGTCAAGATGGCGGAGAAGTAGCAAGCTGAGACTGCTTCAGCTAGCCGGAGATCAGCTAGATACCTTATCTAAAGATTGCAAACACCTGAAAATCCATCGGCAGATCGAAGAGAAGAAGAACAGCAATTCTGGAAACAGAAAAACCACCACTTTCTGAAAGGCGTATTCTTTTTTAAAAATTCTTTTTTTTTTCTTTTCTTTTTTTTTTCTTTCTTCCTTTTTGAACCTCTTTTTATCCCCTTTCTCCCCACTCACGATTTTGGATCTCTTCTAATTTGGTTAAAGCATATTTTCCTGGGGTTGTTGCCACCCTTTTAGTATTTTACTTGCCCCTTCATTTAGTCTTATCTGGACAAAATGACAAGACGTAAAAATTCAACACAAAAAAAAAAAGAACAAGAGGCAGTACCGAAGGCTAGGGATCTAATCAATACAGACATCGGTAATATGTCAGATCTAGAGTTCAGAATGACAATGCTCAAGGTTCTAGCCGGGCTCGAAAAAGGCATGGAAGATATTAGAGAAACCCTCTCGAGAGATATAAAAGCCCTTTCTGGAGAAATAAAAGAACTAAAATCTAACCAAGGTGAAATCAAGAAAGCTATTAATGAGGTGCAATAAAAAATGGAGGCTCTAACTGCTAGGATAAATGAGGCAGAAGAATTAGTGATATAGAAGACCAAATGACAGAGAATAAAGAAGCTGAGCAAAAGAGGGACAAACAGCTACTGGACCACGAGGGGAGAATTCGAGAGATAAGTGACACCATAAGACGAAACAACATTAGAATAATTGGGATTCCAGAAGAAGAAGAAAGTGAGAGGGGAGCAGAAGGTATACTGGAGAGAATTATTGGGGAGAATTTCCCCAATATGGCAAAGGGAACGAGGATCAAAATTCAGGAGGTTCAGAGAACGCCCCTCAAAATCAATAGGAATAGGCCCACACCCCGTCACCTAATAGTAAAATTTACAAGTCTCAATGACAAAGAGAAAATCCTGAGAGCAGCCCGGGAAAAGAAGTCTGTAACATACAATGGTAAAAATATTAGATTGGCAGCTGACTTATCCACAGAGACCTGGCAGGCCAGAAAGAGCTGGCATGATATTTTCAGAGCACTAAACGAGAAAAACATGCAGCCAAGAATACTATATCCAGCTAGGCTATCATTGAAAATAGAAGGAGAGATTAAAAACTTCCAGGACAAACAACAACTGAAAGAATTTGCAAATACCAAACCAGCTCTACAGGAAATATTGAAAGGGGTCCTCTAAACAAAGAGAGAGCCTACAAGTGGTAGATCAGAAAGGAACAGAGACCGTATACAGTAACAGTCACCTTACAGGCAATACAATGGCACTAAATTCATATCTCTCAATAGTTACCCTGAATGTGAATGGGCTAAATGCCCCTGTCAAAAGACACAGGGTATCAGAATGGATAAAAAAACAAAACCCATCTATATGTTGCCTCCAAGAAACACATTTTAAGCCCGAAGACACCTCCAGATTTAAAGTGAGGGGGTGGAAAAGAATTTACCATGCTAATGGACATCAGAAGAAAGCAGGAGTGGCAATCCTTATATCAGATCAATTAGATTTTAAGCCAAAGACTATAATAAGAGATGAGGAAGGACACTATATCATACTCAAAGGGTCTGTCCAACAAGAAGATTTAACAATTTTTAAATATCTATGCCCCCAATGTGGGAGCAGCCAACTATATAAACCAATTAATAACAAAATCAAAGAAACACATCAACAATAATACAATAATAGTAGGGGACTTTAACACTCCCCTCACTGAAATGGACAGGTCATCCAAGCAAAAGATCAGCAAGGAAATAAAGGCCTTAAACGACACACTGGACCAGATGGACATCACAGATATATTCAGAATATTTCATCCCAAAGCAACAGAATACACATTCTTCTCTAGTGCAGATGGAACATTCTCCAGAATAGATCACATCCTCGGTCCTAAATCAGGACTCAACCGGTATCAAAAGATTGGGATCATTCCCTGCATATTTTCAGACCACAATGCTCTAAAGCTAGAACTCAACCACAAGAGGAAGTTCAGAAAGAACCCAAATACATGGAGACTAAACAGCATCCTTCTAAAGAATGAATGGGTCAACCGGGAAATTAAAGAAGAATTGAAAAAAATCATGGAAACAAATGATAATGAAAATACAACGGTTCAAAATCTGTGGGACACAACAAAGGCAGTCCTGAGAGGAAAATATATAGCGGTACAAGCCTTTCTCAAGAAACAAGAAAGGTCTCAGGTACACAACCTTACCCTACACCTAAAGGAGCTGGAGAATGAACAAGAAAGAAACCCTAAGCCCAGCAGGAGAAGAGAAATCATAAAGATCAGAGCAGAAATCAATGAAATGGAAACCAAAAAAACAATAGAACAAATCAACGAAACTAGGAGCTGGTTCTTTGAAAGAATTAATAAAATTGATAAACCCCTGGCCCGACTTACCAAAAAGAAAAGAGAAAGGACCCAAATAAATAAAATCATGAATGAAAGAGGAGAGATCACAACTAACACCAAAGAAATACAAACTATTATAAGAACATACTATGAGCAACTCTACGGCAATAAATTTGACAATCTGGAAGAAATGGATGCATTCCTAGAAACATATAAACTACCACAACTGAGCCAGGAAGAAATAGAAAGCCTGAACAGACCCATAACCAGTAAGGAGATTGAAACAGTCATTAAAAATCTCCAAACAAACAAAAGCCCAGGGCCAGACGGCTTCCCGGGGGAATTCTACCAAACATTTAAAGAAGAACTAATTCCTATTCTCCTGAAACTGTTCCAAAAAATAGAAATGGAAGGAAAACTTCCAAACTCATTTTATGAGGCCAGCATCACCTTGATCCCAAAGCCAGACAAGGATCCCACCAAAAAAGAGAGCTATAGACCGATATCCTTGATGAACACAGATGCGAAAATACTCAACAAAATACTAGCCAATAGGATTCAACAGTACATTAAAAGGATTATTCACCACGACCAAGTGGGATTTATTCCAGGGCTGCAAGGTTGGTTCAACATCCGCAAATCAGTCAATGTGATACAACACATCAATAAAAGAAAGAACAAGAAGCATATGATACTCTCAATAGATGCTGAAAAAGCATTTGACAAAGTACAACATCCCTTCCTGATCAAAACTCTTCAAAGTGTAGGGATAGAGGGCACATACCTCAATATCATCAAAGCCATCTATGAAAAACCCACCACAAATATCATTCTCAATGGAGAAAAACTGAAAGCTTTTCCGCTAAGGTCAGGAACACGGCAGGGATGTCCATTATCACCAATGCTATTCAACATCGTACTAGAGGCCCTAGCCTCAGCAATCAGACAACAAAAGGAAATTAAAGGCATCCAAATCGGCAAAGAAGAAGTCAAATTATCACTCTTTGCAGATGATATGATACTATATGTGGAAAACCCAAAAGACTCCACTCCAAAACTGCTAGAACTTATACAGGAATTCAGTAAAGTGTCAGGATATAAAATCAATGCACAGAAATCAGTTGCATTTCTCTACACCAACAGCAAGACAGAAGAAAGAGATATTAAGGAGTCAATCCCATTTACAATTGCATCCAAAACCATAAGATACCTAGGAATTAACCTAACCAAAGAGACACAGAATCTATACTCAGAAAACTATAAAGTACTCATGAAAGAAATTGAGGAAGACACAAAGAAATGGAAAAATGTTCCATGCTCCTGGATTGGAATAATAAATATTGTGAAAATGTCTATGCTACCTAAAGCAATCTACACATTTAATGCAATTCCTATCAAAGTACCATCCATCTTTTTCAAAGAAATGGAACAAATAATGCTAAAATTTATATGGAACCAGAAAAAACCTCGAATAGCCAAAGGGATATTGAAAAAGAAAGCCAACGTTGGTGGCATCACAATTCCGGACTTCAGGCTCTATTACAAAGCTGTCATCATCAAGACAGCACGGTGCTGGCACAAAAACAGACACATAGATCAATGGAACAGAATAGAGAGCCCAGAAATAGACCCTCAAATCTATGGTCAACTAATCTTCGACAAAGCAGGAAAGAATGTCCAATGGAAGAAAGACAGCCTTTTCAATAAATGGTGCTGGGAAAATTGGACAGCCACATGCAGAAAAATGAAATTAGACCATTCCCTTACACCACACACAAAAATAGACTCAAAATGGATGAAGGACCTCAATATACGAAAGGAATCCATCAAAATCCTTGAGGAGAACACGGGCAGCAACCTCTTCGACCTCTGCCGCAGCAACATCTTCCTAGGAACAACGCAAAAGGCAAGGGAAGCAAGGGAAAAAATGAACTACTGGGATTTCATCAAGATCAAAAGTTTTTGCACAGCAAAGGAAACAGTTAACAAAATCAAAAGACAACTGACAGAATGGGAGAAGATATTTGCAAACGACATATCAGATAAAGGACTAGTGTCCAGAATCTATAAAGAACTTAGCAAACTCAACACCCAGAGAACAAATAATCCAATCAAGAAATGGGCAGAGGACATGAACAGACATTTCTGCAAAGAAGACATCCAGATGGCCAACAGACACATGAAAAAGTGCTCCATATCACTCGGCATCAGGGAAATACAAATCAAAACCACAATGAGATATCACCTCACACCAGTCAGAATGGCCAAAATCAACAAGTCAGGAAAGGACAGATGCTGGCAGGGATGCGGAGAAAGCGGAACCCTCCTACACTGTTGGTGGGAATGCAAGCTGGTGCAACCTCTCTGGAAAACAGCATGGAGGTTCCTCAAAATGTTGAAAATAGAACTGCCCTATGACCCAGCAATTGCGCTATTGGGTATTTACCCTAAAGATACAAATGTAGTGATCCAAAGGGGCACATGCACCCGAATGTTTATATTAGCAATGTCCACAGTAGCCAAACTATGGAAAGAACCTAGATGTCCATCAACAGATGAATGGATCAAGAAGATGTGGTATATGTACACAATGGAATACTATGCAGCCATCAAAAGAAATGAAATCTTGCCATTTGCAACAACGTGGATGGAACTAGAGCGTATCATGCTTAGCGAAATAAGTCAAGCAGAGAAAGACAACTATCATATGATCTCCCTGATATGAGGAAGTGGTGATGCAACATGGGGGATTAAGTGGGTAGAAGAAGAATAAATGAAACAAGATGGGATTGGGAGGGAGACAAACCATAAGTTATTCTTAATCTTACAAAACGAACTGAGGGTTGCCGGGGGGAGGGGGTTTGGGAGAAGGGGGTTGGATTATGGACATTGGGGAGGGTATGTGATTTGGTGAGTGCGGTGAAGTGTGTAAAACTGGTGATTCACAGACATGACCCCTGGGGATAAAAATATATGTTTATCAAAAATAAAAAATTAAAAAAAAATTGAGGCTCTTACTGCTAGGATAAATGAGGCAGAAGAAAAAATAGTGATATAGTAGACCAACTGACAGAGAATAAAGAAGCTGAGCAAAAGAGAGACAAACAAATACTGGACCATGAGCAGAGAATTTGAGAGTCAAGTGACACCATAAGATCAAATTATTAGAATAATTGGGATTCCAGAATAAGAAGAAAGAGAGAGGGGAGCAGAAAGTATATTAGGGGGATTTATTACAGAGAATTTCCATAATATGGCAAAGGGAACAAGCATCAAGAGATTCCCCCCTCAAAATCAATAAGAATAGGTCCACACCCTGTCACCTAATAGTAAAATTTACAAGTCTTAGCAACAAAGAGAAAATCCTGAAAGCCGCCTAAGAAAAGAAGTCTGTAACATACAATGGTAAAAATATTAGATTGGCAGTGGACTTACCCACAGAGACCTGGCAGGCCAGAAAGAACTTCAAAGCACTAAACAAGAAAAACATGCAGCCAAGAATACTATATACAGCTAGGCTATCATTGAAAATAGAAGGAAAGATAAAAATCTTCCAGGACAAACAAAAACTGAATATGCAAAGAATTTGCAAACACCTAATCAGCTGTGTGGGATATATTGAAAGGGGTCCTCTAATCAAAGAGAGAACCTAAAAGTACTAGATCTGAAAGGATCAGAGACAATACACAGTAACAGTCACCTTACATGCAATAAAATGGCACAAAATTCGTATCTCTCAATAGTTAAACTGAATCTAAATGGGCTAAATGCCCCAATGAAAAGACACACGGTATCAGAATGGATAAAAAAACAAAACCCATCAATATGCTGTCTACAAGAAACTCAATTTAGACCCAAAGACATCTCCAGATTTAAAATGAGGAGGTGGAAAACAATTTACCATGCTAATGAACATCAGAAGAAAGCTGGGGTGGCAATCCTTATAGGATATCATTTAGATTTTAAGCCAAAGACTATAATAAGAGACGAGGAAGGACACTATGTCATACTCAAATGGTCTGTCCAACAAGAAGATCTAGCAATTATAAATATCTATGCCCCTAACTTGGGAGCAGCCCACTATATAAACCAATTAATAGTAAGAAAATCAAAGAAACACATTGACAATAATACAATAATAGTAGGGGACGTTAACACTCCCCTCACTGAAATGGAAAGATCTTCCAGCAAAAGATCAACAAGGAAATAAAAGGCTTAAATGACACACTGGACCAAATGGAAATAACAGATCTCTTCAGAACATTTCATCCCAAAGCAACAGAATACACATTCTTCTTTAGCACACATGGAACAGTATCCAGAATGGATCACATCCTGGGTCATAAATCATGTCTCAACTGGTATCAAAAGATTGGGATCGGGGCAGCTGGCTGGCTCACTGTGCTAAGGCCTCTGCCTTCGGCTCAGGTCATGATCCCAGAGTCCTGGGATCGAAACACTCATCAGGCTCTCTGCTCAGTGGGGAGCCTGCTTGTCCTCTCTCTCTACCTGCCTCTCTGCCTACTTGTGCTCTCTGTCTGTCAAATAAAAAATAAATAAATAAATATTTAAAAAATTGGGATTAGTCCCTGCATATTCTCAGTCCACAATGCTCTGAAGCTAGAACTCAATCACAAGAGGAAATTTGGAAAGAACACAAATATATGGAATCTAAACAGCATTCTTCTAAGGAATGAATGGGCCAACCAGGAAATTAAAGAGGAATTGAAAAAAATCATGGAAACAAATGATAATGAAAACACAACAGTTCAAAATCTGTGGAACACAGCAAGGAAGTCCTGAGAGGAAAATATATAGTGATATACGCCTTTCTCAAGAAACAAGAAAGGTCTGAAATACAGAAAATAACCCTACACCTAAAGGAGCTGGAGAAAGAACAACAAAGGAAGCCTAAACCCAGCTTTTCTGCTAAGGTCAGGAACACATCAGGGATGTCCATTATCACCACTGCTATTCAATATAGTACTGGAAGTCCTAGCCTCAGCAATCAGACAACAAAAAGAAATTAAAGGCATCCAAATCGACAAAGAAGACAAACTATTACTCTTTGCAGATATATGACACTCTGTGTGGAAAACGCAAAAGGCTCCACTCCAAAAATGCTAGAACTTGTACAGGAGTTCTGTAAAGTGTCAGGATATAAAATCAATGCACAGAAATTAGTTGTATTTCTTTACAACAACAGCAAGGCAGAAGAAAGAGAAATTAAGAAGTCAATCCCATTTCCAATTGAACCCAAAACTGTAAAATACCTAGGAATAAACCTAACCAAAGAGGCAAAGAATCTATACTCAGAAAACTATAAAGTACTCATGAAAGAAATTAAGGAAGACACAAAGGAATGGAAAAATGTTCTATGCTCCTGGATTGGCAGAACAAATATTGTGAAAATGTCTATTATACCTAAAGCAATCTGCACATTTAATGCCATCCTTACCAAATCCCATCCATTTCTTCAAAGAAATGGAAGAAATAATCCTAAAATTTATGTGGAACCAGAGAAGACCTCTGGAATAGTAATATTGAAGGAAGATTGAAAAAGAAAGCCAATGTTCGTGGCATCACCATTCCGGACTTTAAGCTCTATTACAAAGCTGTCTTCATCAAGACAGTATGGTACTGACACAAAAACAGATATACAGATCAAAGGAATAGAATAGAAAGCCCAGAAGTAGACTTCTGCTCTATAGTCAACTAATCTTCAACAAAGCAGGAATAATGTCCAATGGAAAAACGACAGCCTCTTCAACAAATGGTGTTGGGAAAATTGGACAGTTGCGTGTAGAAAAATGAAATTGGACGATTTCCTTGCACCACACATGAAAATACACTCAAAATGGATGAAGGACCGCAAGGTAAGAAAAGAATCCATCAAAGTCCTTGAGGAAAACACAGGAAGAACCTCTTCAACCTCAGCTGCAGAAACTTCTTCCTAGGAACATCGCCAAAGGCAAGGGAAGCAAGAGTAAAGATGAACTATAGGGATTTCATCAAGTGCAAAAGCTTTTTCACAGCAAAAGAAACAGTTAACAAAACCAAAAGACAACTGAAGAATGGGAGAAGATATTTGCAAACCGCATATGAGATAAAGGGTTAGTATCCAAAATCTATAAAGAGCTTAGCAAACTCAACACCCAAAGAACAAATAATCCAATCAAGAAATGGGCAGAGGACATGAGCAGACATTTCTGCAAAGAAGCCATCCAGATGGCCAATGGACACATGAAGAAATGCTCCAAATCACTCGGCATCAGGGAATTACAAATCAAAACCACAATGAGATACCACCTCACACCAGTCAGAATGGCGAAAATCAACAAGCTAGGAAGTGACATATGCTGGCAAGGATGCAAAGAAAGGGGAACCCTCCTACACTGTTGGTGGGATGCAAGCTGGTGCAACGACTCTGGAAAACATCATGGAATTTCCTCAAAAAGTTGAATATAGTACTGCCCTATGACCCAACATTTGCACTACAGGGTATTCACTCTAAAGGTACAAGTCTAGTGATCCAAATGGGCATGTGTACCCGAATGTTTTTAGCAGCAATGTCTACAATAGCCAAACTATGGAAATAACCTAGATGCCCATCAACAGATGAATGGATAAAGAAGATGTGGCACACACACACACACACACACACACACACACACAATGGAATAATATGCAGCCATCAAAATAAATGAAATCTTGCCATTTGGGACAACATGGATGGAACTAGAGAGTATTATGCTTAGTGAAATAAGTGAATCAGAGAAAGACAGCTATCATATGATCTTCCTTACATGAGGAAGTGGAGATGCAACGTAGGGGTGTTTCGGTGTTAGGAAAATATCAAATGTAACATGATGGGATCGGGAGGGAGACAAACCATAAGTGACTCTTAATCTCACAAAATACACAGGGTTTCTAGGGGTGTCAGGAGACGGTGGTGGGGTTATGGACATGAGGGAGTGTATGTGCTATGGTGAGTGCTGTGAAGTGTGTAAACCTGGTGATTCACAGATCTGTACCCCTTGGGCTAATCTTACATTATATGTTTATATAAAATTTTTTAAAAATTAAAAAAATTAAAAAATAAAACAAAATAAATAAAAAATCCACACATACACTACACTTGCACAGCACACTTCAATCAAAATATAATTCCTTGGTCTTTCTCATATGGGCAGCCCTAAGTTACCCTTACTAATGAGAGATAACACAAGTTTAATCATTATATATATATATATATATATATATATATATATAAAACCTTTTGTTTTTCCTTTTGACATTTGTAACTTGAAGACAGTGCCTACATTGCTTCCTTAAAATAACAATAATAATAATTCCATGTTCACATAAAAGTCTGGATCTTGGTAACCAGACAACATGGTTCTGGTTCAGATAAGGATGAAGACACAACCTCTTCCCACGGAGCAAAGCCCACACCCTCAGTGATCATGACATATCTCATGGGTGATGAGTTCCTTTGCTCCATGGAATTGTCTGAGTGCAAAGGATATAGGCACCCTTCAGGGTTCATTCTGTTTTCTTCATAAATTCCCCAGTTCAAGTCAATAGTGATTCACTGGGTCAGGTTTCAGAGACCAGGATAGTCCACCAGTGAGCAGCAACCCCTATCTCCCCCACCCACTGTCAAGGAAGGCTAACAGGGGCTTGTGTTCCACTTGGAGCATAATGAGCCACCCCCCAAGGTCCTAAAAAACCTACACTCCTCCTCTGTTTCTCCCCCTCACAAATGGCACAGCACCCTGTTACAGCTCTGAGTCCAAGCTTTAATTAAAAAGAAAAGTTTCTACTGTCAGAAAGTGGTTCACAGAAGAGAAAAACATGAGTCCCCATGAAGGGTTTTTTAATTCCTCAAAAGATTGTTTTCCCATTGTTTAATTTAAACAGGAAATAGAAACACACAGATCGCCCCTTCTTCCACTAGCAGGTATGATTCACTGTGGTGAATTAAAGAGCAGAAAATAAGAAAAATAGCCATTCTGATGACCCGCCATTTCCATAATCAAAGTTTTTTTTTTTTTTTAGATTTTATTTATCTTTCAGAGAGAGAGAGGAGCGAGAGTGAGCACAAGTAGACAGAGAGGCAGGCAGAGGCAGAGGGAGAAGCATGCTCCCTGCCGAGCAAGGAGCCCGATGTGGAACTCGATCCCAGAATGCTGGAATCATGACCTGAGCCGAAGGCAGCTGCTTAACCAACTGAGCCACCCAGGCGTCCCTTCCATAATCAAAGTTTTGAAACTTCAATGACATGCAAAAAAGGGAGCACAAACCAACATCTCCTCCTGGCAGCACAGAGCAGTCAGAATTGGAGTGACAGGGACAGACAATGAGGTTGTGTGTGTTGGGTGATGCTGGTGGCACAGAAGAAGGTGTTCTGCCAGTTCTGCACCTGTGGCTCACTTGTCCTCATCCAGGAAACTGCTCACAGCTCTGACCTGTCACAACCATCACACAGGAGACGCAGCCAACCCCTGGAGCCAGTCCTGCCCACAACCTCTTGCAGAATGCACTCAGCTCTACTCTGGGACCCCTGTCAGCTCTACTCAGACCTGGAATTCCCCTGTTTGCCAGAAAGCTCCAGGATTCCTTCTCCTTCTTCCAAAACTACACTGGCCCAAGGCTTTTATGAGAAATGCAGAATGCTACCTAATGAATGGTTAACACCTACTTTTGCCTTCTGCCATATTTCTCTCCACTTACCTCCTACCTGTTAAATGGTCACTAACCTACCAATGGAACCTGAATGTGCTGTGTGATCTGACACTTTCATTATAGCCTTCTGAGGTCTCCTTGTGCAATAAAATAACATATTTCATGACAGGAGGGTTTAAAACTATTTCTGTAAAGATTTTATTTATTTATTTAAACAGAGATCACAAGCAGGCAGAGAGAGAGAAAGGGAAGCAGGCTCTCTGCTGAGCAGAGTGCCTGATGTGGGGCTCAATTCCAGGACCCTGAGATCATGACCTGATCTCTACCGAAGGCAGAGGCTTTAACCCACTGAGCGACCCAGGCATCCTGACGGGGGCAAGAATTAAAACTATTATTTACAGAACAATACAGCCAAATCATCTGATTTTAATTTGCTCTTCAATATACATTACAGTTTTTCTGTGTAAAAAGCCTTTCCATAGATATTACCTGCCAGCAGATTCATAAGGAGGAAACAGAAACTCTGTGGTATAACCTGACTCACCTAAGGTCAGGCAAGCAGTTGCAGAACTCACCCCAGGGCTCCTGACACCGAGCTCCTTGGAGCCAACAGCATGCATCTATCCATAAGAATTTCCAAAGTCTCTCCTTCTGACTCTACCATAAAAAGAAACTGCAGAAAAAATACAGCACGTCCAAGTATCTAGATGATGCATTTAGTTAAATTAGAAAACCAAGGTCAACTTTTAAACAGTAAATGGCTACTTTGAATAACTTTGAATTTTCCCTATACGTTAATTATAACTCTTCTGATGAAAAGACTGATAAATTAGGAAAACATCACCTTTGACAAATGACAAAACATCATCCAAGTCTGTATCTGATGACAAAAAGCCACCCAACTCTACATGTTGGCCACCTAACTATATCCTAGGCCCATCGGAAAAAACCTTGTTTGATAAGGGATGAAATTGTATGTTAAAAAACACACAAAGAGCTGGGGCGCCTGGGTGGCTCAGTGTGTTAAAGCCTCTGTCTTTGGCTCAGGTAATGATCCCAGGGACCTGGCATCGAGCCCCGCTTGGGGCTCTCTGCTCTGCGGGAAACCTGCTAACTCCTCTCTCTCTCTCTCTGCCTTCCTCTGTGCTTACTTGTGATCTCTGTCTGTCAAATAAATAAATAAAATCTTTAAACACACACACCCACGCACAAGGGGTAAATCTTATCACTCCTTTCCAATAAGTGATTTCCTCAGAAACAGATGTTCAGATGATATTTTGTAAGCAATAAATCAACAGATAAAAGGGTATTCCCTGATATGGTCTACCTGAGTGGGAAACTTAGTAACTCTTGAACCAAATCCAGAATGCTGACAATGACTTAAGTTTTACTTCGTGGCTCAACTAGAGGAAAGAGAAAAGTCCAGGAGATTTTGAGTTAGTGAGAAGTTTTACCTCTACTCCTGACATGGATGTGACATTGCACCCACTGTATCTGCTGCTTTCTCTGAACATAAATGTCCTGTGACAAGCTGCATCACTGACCCAGATGCTGGTGTTCAAAACTTCAGGTTTTCTGGAGCCAGAGCAGAGAAATGCTGTCAGGTGGGCACAAATAGTCATCTGCAATCTATGGCATGCACATCTGTTTCAGTTCCTGGGAGAAGGGGAAACACATATTTGTTTATTTTTTTTAAGATTTTATTATTTATTTGACAGAGAGAGATATCACAATTAGGCAGAGAGACAGAGAGTGAGAGAGATGAGTAGAAGCAGGCTCCCTGCTGAGCAGAGAGCCCTATTCGGGACTCGATCCCAGGCCCCTGGGATCATGACCCGAGCCAAAGGTAGAGGCTTAAACCACTGAGCCACCCAGGCGCCCTTTGTTTCTTTTTTTTTTTTTTAAGATTTTATTTATTTATTTGACAGAGAGATTACAAGCAGTCCGGGAGGCATTCAAAGAGAGAAGAGGAAGCAGGCTCCCTGCTCATCAGAGAGCCCAATTTGAGGCTCTATCCCAGGACCGTGGGATCACAACCTCAGCAGAAGGCAGAGGCTTAACCCACTGAGCCACCCAGATGCCCCCCCACACTTTTTCTTAAGTAGTAATTATGTTCATCAAAAGTAGACTGATGACTCTGTCTTTGTTGGAAAAGTGAGATTACTCTTCCAAATGAACACCTCAACTCAAATGTTCCTTGTGCAACTTCTGTTGGGTCTGGTTTACTCCAGCTTCCAGGCCCCCACCTGGAGGACTCTCCTGCAGGATCCTGCAGCCTATGACCACCAACCCCAGGGCACGAGGCACAGTGTTGAAGATGGGGTACTACTCTAAGGTTTGTTGCCACCACACCTGTGCCTGGGAGAACAGGGACTTGGAGGACTCTCCTGCACAATCCTGACAGCCTATCGCCACCATCCATGAGGGACACAGGGCACAATGATAAAATGGGTGGATGCCTCTGGGGCTGTTACCACCACACCTGTGCCTGGGGCCAGAGAAAGGAACTTGGAGGACACACCTGCATGATCCTGACAGGCCATTACCATCATCTCCTAGGGACACAGGGAACAATGCTGAATTTGGGGGGTGGCTCTGAGATCGGTGCTGTCACACTTGTGCCTGAACAGGGGGACCCTGCTGAACTGGAGGTGCTGCTCAAGGTCCATTACCTGCACTGTGTCAGAGACCGGGGTGAAACTCAATGACGTGGGGACTGTCTGCCATCCTTACATCCACTTTTCCTGGAGAACACTGGGAAACCTGAAATGTCCACAACTCACCCCACAAAACCTGGAGTGAGTGGGCGCCCTAGAGTTCAGGGATCTTGGGGATATGGCCAATTAACGGGTATAGGGCAGAAGAGACTTTCAAGGAAAAAAGGAGAACTCATTTGAGTTCCCAGGATTAGCTCATTCCATGCCCCCTTCCCATATCCCAACCTCCCACGTGGGGCTTAACCTACCCCCCAGGTCCCTACCCTGGTCCACAGTGTCTATTCACCCACGAGGGAACCCCCACAGTTCAATCTCACCTTCTCCTACCTCACTGCTGCATCCTGGGCAGCTGGGGGCCTACCTACAGAAAGGTACCTCCACCCCCACAGGATGATTGGTAAGGGAAGATGGTGCCCCACGCCCATTGGTTGCTGTGACTGCCTGTATCCAGCCACTGGAACTTATACTGGTGCCTTCCTGTATATGCAGGTGGTCCTAGAGTCCCTTCCCACCTGTACAGCTGACTGGGACACAGAGGCATGGGAGGAGTTTGGTGCAGGGCCCCCTCACACAGGGCCCATTCCCCACATCCCTCTAGCTGCAGACCACCCTCAGAGCCTTGCCCCTTCCATTCCTGCACCAACACTACCTGAGGAGCTGTGCCTGGCTCCTGAACAGGTCAGCTGTTCTCAGACCTTCTGAGGCTTGGGCTTCAGGAAATGCAATGGTTTCCCACATTTCCAAGACAACATTTAAGACCAAAATTGTAATGCTCCAAGTGGGAAGAACTCTCACCCCCAGAGTGGGCAGTACTTCTTAGACCTTCAACGCACCCTCTAGGATGAGCCATTTGTGCTGCAATATATATATACATGTGCTTGCTTCTGCAGGGAAGCTCCAGGATGAATGAGAACAACCGCCCTTCTGTGCTGTTGGAGTTGTAAGCCAGGAATACTCATCACTTAAAAAGAAAACATATTGCTATTATTGACACTAAATGACAAACCCTTTTAAACATTTTAGAGAGAAAGGAAGAGAGTTTTATTCAAACCCAAGTCAAGACAGCTGCCTGGGAGACACAATCTTCACAAAAAAGGGAGAGCCCATGGCACCAGGGTGGCTCAGCATTTAGGTGTCTGCCTTCAGCTCAGGTCATGATCCCAGGGTCCTGGAATCAAGCCCTGCATTGAGCTCCACATCAGGCTCCCTGCTCAGTGGTAACCTGATTCTCCCTCTCCCTTGGCTTGTGTGCACTCTCTCTCTCTCTATTAAATAAATAAATAAAATCTTAAAGAAAAGGAGGACTCCAGGAAAGAGACATTTGGGGAAAATTTCTATATTCTGTTTTGTTTGCACACATCATCATGAGGAAGAACATTCCAGAACTTTTTCATATGTTTTCAGTTTGTGCAAATCAGTATTACTTTAATCTTATGGGAGCAGGAGAGGTTCTTCTGTTTTTCTTATCTTTATGTTTGCAATGGCAGTCTTTGGTGATCTTTTTCTTCTCAAAGCAGATGTGAAACATGTGCTTAGGACAGAAATAGGGCCTATGCACTGAGGTTTTGCCCCATCATTTTGAGCTTAGTGAAATGTTAAGGGATAGCTTCCCTGGGAGCCCAGGATCTGGCCCCATGGATGGTCAAAGATAAAAATTCCCATTATCATTCTAAGTACTTCTGAAGGGAAGAACTTGAGACAAAAGCATCTTTAACAATAGTACCAAGAAATCAAAATGATGTCTAAAGAAGTTTACCTGTTCCATGGTCAACACAGATAACAGAAATGTTCACAGACGCTGGGCTCCTCCCCTTCTCCTGCCCAAATCTCTGAAGCACACAGATAATTTAAAGTCAGAATTTTAAGCTGTCTGGCACCATTCCCTTGTACTATAGAACAAAACAGCGTAGCTCATTGTCACAACACTAGTATTAACATGAAGTGTCCCTAAAGTTGGGTACAATGTCTAAGTTCTTTCCTTGCAGATTTTGACTAATGTAAGTCATAGTCATACCATATAAAACACTAGGGTGGTTGGTAATAAGTAACCGTAGGTAAAGGAATAGTTCAGCAATGTTTACAAGCATTGTCTCCCTTTGTAGAAGAGGCTGAGCTGAGTGTTTTTAAATACTATCTCAGATCTGTCTTATAGAACATTCTGAACATACCAGAGTGTTAATTAATTTTAAAAAGGTAATTTCAGTGACTTTAATATCAGAAAGAAAAGTATTATAATGTCTGTATTCTTAAAGATCTTTGAGTATCTTACTGGAAGTCCTCCACTGAGATAATTATCTTAATGATCATGATGGGCAGAGGTTAAAAGCCAGATGAATCTGTTCCAGTTGGCCATGCAAGACAACCCTGAGACTTGAGATGTTTTCAGATTGAGAAGACCACATGGATAGGAGGGAAATAGTACCATGTATGGAATAACAGTTTGGGGATGCCATTTAGGTTTCTGACACTAAAATTCACTCTTACTGGAGTCATCTCTAAGCCCCTCTCTAACCACCTAGAAAATGTGCCTACTAAA
Organism: Mustela putorius furo; assembly: GCF_011764305.1. NCBI lineage: Eukaryota > Metazoa > Chordata > Mammalia > Carnivora > Mustelidae > Mustela > Mustela putorius. Next base: position 47,071 of record NW_025421450.1, read on the forward strand.
ATACCTACATCACAGTTTAGAAGTTTATGAGGGACAATTCCACAAAGAGCCACTGTTATGCCTCTCAAGAGCAGGTGCTCAGGAAGCCATTGATTACTATTTGGGTTTCTTTCTTTCTTTCTTTCTTTCTTCTTTCTTTTTTCTTTCTTTCTTTCTCTCCTTTTTTCAGAAAAAGAAGACATGTTGAAATCATATTTCTAATAGATGACTCAAGATGATTTTCAAATCTCAAGAAGGTCAAGAAGCTGCTATTTATTTCACTCAGAAATCATGTTGTTGGACTGGTGAGAACAATACAATAGCGCCATCATCAATAGGGGTGTGAAGCTTCCCATCTCCATATGACCATGTGGTCCCCACTAGCTCAGCACCACCAGAAAGGGCATCTGGGGAGGGGGCACAGGCCAAGGCTGCCAGGTATGGCTGAAGCAGGAAGAACTCTGACTTAAGGCTCAAATCCAGCCTACCTTATTTATACTGCTCTTCAGAGATACAGTGCCATTGTGAGCTCTGATGTAAGAATGGTTGAGAATCTCCATTGTGATTCCCTCTCTGACCCTTAGGATCTGTAGTAAAGTCACATTTAATTTTTTTAATTTTATTTTTTGAGTGTTCCAAGATTCATTGTTTATGCACCATACCTAGTGCTCCATATAATACATGCCCTCCTTAATATCCACTACCAGGCTCAGCCCTCCCCCCCACTCCCCTCCCCTCCAAAACCCTAATTTTATTTCTCAGAGACTCTAGACTCTCTCATGGTTCATCTCCCCGTCTGATTTATCCCAAGTCACATTTCCTTTCCTTCTCCGAATGTCCTCCATGATATTCCTTATGTTACACAAGTAAGTGAAACCATATGATAATTGACTTTCTCTGCTTGACTTATTTCACTCAGCTTAATCTCCTCCTGTCCCATCTATGTTAATATAAAATTTGGGTATTCAGAGGGACAAGATGGCAGGGAAGTAAGAGGAGGCGCCTTTTTAGCCCTTACACCAAAGTGAGCTGATTACCTACCAAGGAACTCCAATCACCCATGAAATCACCTGAGATCAGAATTATACACGTTGGATCTCTACTGGGGGGCAGAAGACACCAGTGGGCAAGTAAAGCAGAGTGGGAATGGCGACTGATATCGGAAGATAAACAAAAGGGGGAGGGAGCCACCAAAGGGTGATTGGTTGGAAAGGAATACCCCAATACGAGCAAGAGTGCCCTGCTTCTGGGGACCAGCATTAACTTGGAGACTGGTTGAAAGCACTCCAAAAGAGCAAAGGATCGTGGGGGGAAATTGTGGGAATCGGGGCAGCTAGAGACAGGGGCTTAAGTCCCAAGTCCGAGGAGAGCCTCCCTGATCACCATGACAGCATGGGACTGGCATAAAAACAGACCCATAGACCAGTGGAACACAGTAGACAGCTCAGATATGGACCATCAACTCCATGGCCAAATAATCTTCAAGAAAGCAGGAAAAATATACAGTGGAAAAAAGTCTCCTCAATAAATGTTTCAGGGGAAACTGGGCAGCTCTATTTAGAATAATGAAAATCGACCAGCCTCTTACACCATACACAAAGATAAACTCATAATGGATAAAAGACTTCAACGTGAGACAGGAATCCATCAGAATCCTAGAGGAGAACATAGGCAGTATCTCTTCAATATCAGCCACAGTGACTTCTTTCAAGACATGCCTCCAAACCAAAGGGAAAAAAAAAGCCAAAATAAACTTCGGGAACTCACCAAAATCAAAAGATTCTGCACTGCATAGGAAACAATAAAGAAAGAAAAGTGGCAACCCATGGAATAAGATAAGATATTGGCAAATGACAGGACAGACAAAAGGTTGATATCAAGGATCTATGAAGAACTCCTCAAACTCAACACAAAAACAAAACAGATAATCATATCAAAAAATGGGCAGAAGACATGAAAAGACACTTCTTCAAAGAAGACATACAAATGGCTACCAGACTCCTGAAAAAATGTTCGTCATCACTAGGTATCAGGGAGATTCAAATGAAAACCACATTAAGATGTCACTTTACACCAGTTACGATGGCCTAAATTAGCAAGATGGGAAACAACATGTGTTGGAGAGGATGTGGAAAAAGGGGAATCATCTTACACTGTGGGTGGGAATTCCAGCTGGTGCAATCTCTTTGGAGAACAGTGTAGAGATTCCTCAAGAAATTAAAAATAGAAACTTCAATATAACCCTGCAATTACACTCCTACGTTTTTACCCCAACGATATAGATGCTGTGAAAAAGAAGGGCCGTCTGTAGCCCAAATGTATAGCAGCAATGGCCACGCTTGCCAAACTGTGGAAAGAACGAAGATGCCCTTCAACAGAAGAATGGATAAGGAAGATGTGGTCCATATACACTATGGAGAATTATGCCTCCATTCAGAAAGGATGAATACCCAACTTTGGTAGCAACATGGACGGGACTGGAAGAGATTCTGCTGAGTGAAATATATCAAGCAGAGAGAGTTAATTATCATATAGTTTCACTTCTGTGTGGAGTATAACAAATAGCATGGAGGACAAGGGGGGAGATGGAGAGGAGAATGGAGTGGAGCGAAATTGGAAGAGGAGGGGAACTATGAGAGACTATGGACTCTGAAAAAGAATCTGGGGGCACCTTTTATTTCTCTTTGTTGTCTGATTCCTGTTGCTAGGACTTCTAATACTATGTTGAACAAGAGGGGTGAAAGTGGGAATCCTTGTCTTGTTCCTGATCTCAACGGGAATGCTGAAAACTTTATCCCATTGAGGATGATATTTGCTTTGGGTCTTTCATAGATAGATTTGATGAAGTCCAGGAATGTTCCCTCTATCCCTATACTTTGAAGCAATTTAATCAAGAACGGATGGTGGAATATGTCAAATGCTTTTTCTTCATCAATTGAGAGGATCATGTGGTTCTTCTCTTCTCTAATTAATTTGTCTATCACATTGTTTGATTTGTGAACGTTTTTAACCATTCTTGTAGGCCAGGGATGAATCCCACCTGGTCATGGTGGATAATCTTTTTAATGTGCTATAGGAACCTGTTTGTTAGGATCTTCTTGAGAATCTTAGCATCTATATTCATCAGTGATATTGGTCTGAAATTCTCCTTTTTGGTAGGGTCTTTGCTTGTAAAACAATCTGAGGCGTTTGAAGTGGCATGGGGGTGGGGGGGTGGGAGGTTGGGGTACGAGGTGGTGGGTATTATAGCGGGCATGGATTACATGGAGCACGGGGTGTGGTGAAAAAAATAATGAATACTGTTATGCAGAAAATAAATAAATTAATTAATTTAAAAAATATATGCCTCAGCAAAAAAAAAAATTATCTGAGGCATTGATAGAGAGCGGGTGGGAGGTAGGGGAAACACGTGGTGGGTAATAGAGAGGGCACAGATTGCATGAATCACTGGGTGTGATGCTAAAACAATGAATACGGTTACACTGAAAAGAAATGGGAAAAAAAGTATATGTCAATAAGCTAAGCAACCTAGGTGGAATGGATGCATTCCTAGAAAACTGGAAAATCCCAAAAGTGATCCAGGAAGAAATGTACAACCTGAATAGACTGTTATCCAGTAACGAGATTAAAGCAGTGATCAAAAACCTCCCAAAAGAAAGACTCCAGGACCTGAAGAATGCCCTTGCAAATTCTACCAAACTTTAAGAAAAGAACTAACACCTCTTTTCCTGAGGCTTTTTCCAAAATTTGAAGCAGACACTTTTTTTGATGCCAGCATTACCCTGATCCACAAACCAAGCAAAGGCCTCACCAAAAAGGAGAATTTCAAACCAATATCACTGATGAATATGAATGCTAAGATTCTCAACGAGATTCTAGCTCCTAGGAACCTACAGTACATTAAAACGTTTATTCACCATGACCGAGTAGGATCTATCCCTAGGTTGCAAGGTTGGTTCGACATTCGCAAATCAATCAATGTCATAGAACAAATTAAAAAGTGAAAATTAGAGAACCACATGGTACTCTCAATTGATGAAGAAAAAACATTGGACAATATCCAGCATTTATCCCTGAGTAAAAAGCTGCAAAGTATAGGGATAGAGGGAATATTCGTCAACTTCATAAAATGTTTCTATGAAAAACCCACAGTGAATACCATCCTCAAAGGGTAAAAGCTGAAAGCCATCGCTTTCAAATCAGGAACAAGACAAGGATGCCCACTCTCACGAATCTTGTTCAACATAGCTTGTGAAGTCCTAGAAACAGCAATCAGACAACAAAGAAAAAAAAAAAAGATATCCAAGTTGGCAACCAAGAAGTCGAACTCTTTTTCCTCACAGATGACATACTTGATAAGGAAAACCCAAAAGACTCCACCCCCAAACTCTCAGAACTCATACCGCAATTCAATAATGTGGCAGGATATAAAATCATAGTACCGAAATCAGTGGCTATCTCCTACATTATCAATGAAAATACAGAAGAGAATTTAGAGAATCAATTCCATTTACTACAGCACCCAAACATAAGAAACCTTGGAATAAACCAATCCAAAGAGGTAAAGGATTTTACTTGAGGAACTAAAGAACACTCATGAAAGAAATGGAAGAAAACTGAAAAGACGGAAAATCATTGCATTCACATGGATCAGAAGAATAAACATTGTTAAAATGTCTATACTGACTAGAGAAATCGATACATTTAATGCATTCCAATCAAAATTCCACGAGCATCTTTAAAAGAGTTTGAACAAACACATGCCTCAAATTTGTGTGGAATCAGATGTGACCCCGTATTGCTAAGAATTGCTGAAAAGAGAAACAAAACTGGGAGCTACATGTTGTCTGATTTCAAGGATTGCTATGAAGCCGTGCTCACCAAGACAGCAGGGGACTGGCATACAAACAGACCCATAGACCAGTGGAACACAGTAGACAGCTCAGATATGGACCATCAAATCTATGGCTAAATAATCTTCAAGAAAGCAGGAAAAAATACACAGTGGAAAAAAGACAGGCTCTTCAATAACTGGTACAGTGAAAACTGGGCAGCTCTATATAGAAGAATGAAACTCGACATCTTCTTACACCATACACAAAGTTAAACTCATAATGGATAAAAGACCTCAACGTGACACAGTAATCCATCAGAATCTTAGAGGAGAACATAGGCAGTAATCTCTTTGATATCAGCCAGAGCGACTTCTTTCAAGATATGACTCCAAACCAAAGGAAATAAAAGCCAAAATAAACTTCTGGGACTTCATCCAAACCAAAAGCTTCTGCACTGCATATGAAACAGTAAGAAAGCAAAGAGGCAACACATGGAATGCGATAAGATATTTTAAAATGACCATATAGAAAAAAGGTTCATATCCAGGATCTATGAAGAAATCCTCAACCTCAACACAAAAACAAAAACAGATAATCATATCAAAAAATAGGCAGGAGAAATGAACAGACACTACTCTAATGAAGACATATAAATAGCTATCAGACACCTGAAAACAATGTTCATCATCACTAGGCATCATGGAGATTCAAATGAAGACCATATTAAGATGTCACTTTATACCAGTTAGAATGGCCTAAATTAGGACGACGACGGGAAACAACATGTGTTAGAAAGGATGTGGAGAGAAAGGGGAATCCTCTGACACTGTGGGTGAGAATGCAAGGTGTGGTGCAGACTCTTTAGAGAAGAGTGTGGATATTCCTCAAGAATTTAAAAATAGAACTTCCCTATAACCTTACAATTACACTCCTAGGTATTCACCTAAAAGATACAGATGGCGTGAAAAGAAGGGCCATCTGTAACCCAAATTTATAGCAGCAATGGCCACGCTTGCCAAACTGTGGAAAGAACCAAGATGCCCTTCAACGGAAGAATGGATAAGGAAGATGTGGTCCATATACACTATGGAGTATTATGCCTCCATTCAGAAAGGATGGATACCCAACTTTGGTAGCAACATGGACGGGACTGGAAGAATTTCTGCTGAGTGAAATAAATCAAGCAGAGAGAGGCAATTATCATATGGTTTCACTTCTGTGTGGAGTATAACAAATAGCATGGAGGACAAGTGGAGATGGAGAGGAGAAGGGAGAGGAGAGAAATTGGAAGGGGAGGGAAACCATGAGAGACTATGGACTCTGAAAAAGAACCTAGGAGGGCATTGAATCAGCTGGGGTGGGAGGTTGGGGGAAAGACGTGGTAGGTAATAGAGAGGGCACGGATTGCATGGAGCACTGGGTGTGGTGCTAAAACAATGAATACGGTTACACTAAAAGAAAGTGGAAAAAAAAAGTATATGCCAATAAGCGAAGCAACCTAGGTGAAATGGATTCATTCCTAGAAAACTGTAAAATTCCAAAATTGAACCAGGAAGAAATGTACAACCTGAATAGACCATTATCCAGTTAAGGGATTAAAGCAGTAATCAAAAACCTACCAAAAGACAAGACCCCGGGACCTGAAGGATGCCCGAGCGAATTCCACCAAACGTTAAGAAGAAAACTAACACCTCTTCTCCTGAAGCTCTTTCCAAAATTTGAAGCAGAAGGAATACTTCCAGACACTTTTTATAAAGCCAGCATTACCCTGATCCATGAACCAGGCAAAGACCTCATCAAAAAGGAGAATTTCAAACCAATATCACTGGTGAATATGGATGCTAAGATATATTCAACAAGATTCTAGCTCCTAGGAACTTACAGTACATTAAAACGTTTATCTACCATGACCGAGTAGGATCCATCCCTGGGTTGCAAGATTGGTTCAACATCCACAAATCAATCAATGTCATAGAACAATTTAAGATGTGAAGATTAGAGAAACACATGGTCCTCTCAATTGGTGAAGAAAAAGCATTTCCAATATCCAGCATCCGCTACTGACTAAAATGCTGCAAAGTATAGGGATAGAAGGAATATTCGTCAACTTCATAAAATGTTTCTATGAAAAAAACCCACAGTGAATATCATCCCCAAAGGGTAAAAGCTGACAGCCTAAGCTTTGAAATCAGAAACATGACAAGGATGCCCACTCTCACCACTCTTGATCAACAGAGGATGTGAAGTCCTAGCAACAGCAATCAGACAACAAAGACGATAAAAGGTATCCAAGTTGGCAACCAAGAAGTCAAACTCTTTCTCCTCACAGGACATACTTGATATGGAAAACCGAAAAGACTCTGCCCCCCAAACTCTCAGAACTCATACCGCAATTCAATAATGTGGCAGGATATAAAAAATCATAGAACTGCAATCAGTGGCTATCTCCTACATTATCAATGAAAATACAGAAAGGGAATTTAGAGAATCAATTCCATTGGTACAGCACCCAAACCATAAGAAACCTGGGAATAAACCAAACCGAAGAGGTAAAGGATTTGTACTCGAGATACTAGAGAACACTCATGAAAGAAATGCAAGAAATCCAAAAAGACGGAAAGCCATTCATTCTCATGGATCAGAAGAATAAACATTGTTAAAATGTCTATACTGCTTAGAGCAATTGGTCCATGTAATGCCATTGCAATCAAAATTGCACTGGAATCTTTCAAAAGAGCTGGAACAAACACACGCCTCAAATTTGTGTGGAATCAGAAGTGACCCCGTATTGCTAAGAATTGCTAAAAAGAGAAACAAAACTAGGAGCAACACTTTGCCTTATTTCAAGGGTTACTATGAAGCAATGATCACCAAGAGAGCATGGGACTGGCATTAAAACAGACCCATAGACCCGTGGAACACAGTAGACAGCTCAGATATGGACCATCAAATCCATGGCCAAATAATCTTCAAGAAAGCAAGGAAAAATATACAGTGGAAAAAAGAGAGTCTTCAATAAATGGTGCAGGATAACTGGGCAGCTCTATGTAGAAGAATGAAACTCGACCATCCTCTTACACCACACACAAAGATAAACTCATAATGGGTAAAAGACCTCAATGTGAGATAGGAATCCATCAGACTCCTAAGGAGAACATAGGCAGTATTCTCCTCAAATTCAGCCACAGTGACTTCTTTCAAGATATGCCTCCAAACCAAAGGAAACAGAAGCCAAAATAAACTTCTGGAACTTCATCAAAATCAAAAGCTTCTGCAGTGCATAGGAAACAGTCAAGAAAGCAAAGAGGCAACCCACAGAATGCAATAAGATATTTTCAAATGACAGGACAGACAAAAAGATCATATCCAGGATTTATGAAGAACTCCTCAAACTCAACACACACAAAACAGATGATCATATCAAAAAATGGGTAGAAGATATGAACAGACTCTTCTTCATGAAGAAATACAAATGGCTATCAGACAGCTGAAGAAATGTACATCATCACTAGGCATCAGGGAGATTCAAATGAAAACCATATTAATTGTCACCTTACACCTTACAGTTAGAATGCAAGAATGCTTTCATGCATTATAAACTTACAGTTAGAATGGGATAAATTAGTAAGACGGGAAACAACATGTGTTGGAGAGGATGTGGAGAAAGGGGAATCCTCTTACACTGTGGGTGGGAAAGCAAGTTGGTGCAGCCTGTTTAGAGAACAGTGTGGATATTTCCTCAAGAAATTAAAAATAGAACTTCCCTATAACCCTGCAATTACACTGAGGGGTTTGAAGTGGCATGGGGGTGGGAGGTTGGGGTACCAGGTGGTGGGTATTATAGAGGGCACAGATTGCATGGAGCACAGGGTGTGGTGAAAAAAATAATGAATACTGTTATTCAGAAAATAAATAAATTTAATTTAAAAAATATATGCAACAGTAAAAAAATTATCTGAGACATTGAAAGAGAGGGGTTGGGATGTTGGGGAAACACGTGGTGTGTAATAGAGAGGGCACGCATTGATGGAGCACTGCGTGTGGTGCTAAAACAATGAATACGGTTACACTGAAAAGAATTTGGAAAAAGAACACAAGTATATGCCAATAGCTAAGCAACCTAGGTGAAATGGATGCATTCCTAGAAAACTGTAAATACCAAAATTGAACCAGGAAGGAATGTACAAACTAAATGGACCATTATCCAGTAACGAGATTAAAGCAGTGATCAAAAACCTCCCAAATCAAGACCCTATGACCTCAAGGATGCCTTAGCGAATTCTACCAAACTTTATGTAAGAACGAACAACTCTTCTCCTGAAGCTCTTTCCAAAATATGAAGCAGAAGGAAAACTTCCAGACACTTTCTATGAAGCCAGCATTACCCTGATCCACAAACCAGGCAAAGTCCTCATCAAACAGGAGAATTTCAAACCAATATCACGGACGAATATGGATGCTAAGATTCTCAACAAGATTCTAGCTCTTAGGAACCTACAGTACATTAAAAAGTCTATCCACCATGACTGAGTAGGATCTATCCTGGGTTGCAAGGTTGATTCGACATTCACAAATCAATCAATGTCATAGAACGAATTAAGAAGTGAAGAGAGAAGAACCACATGGTCCTCTCAATTGGTGAAGAAAAAGATTTGGACAAAATCCAGCATCCGCTCCTGACTAAAACGCTGCAAAGTATAGGGATAGAGGGAATATTCGTCAACCTCATAAAATGTTTCTATGAAAAACCCACAGTGTATACCATCCTCAAAAGGTAAAAGCTGACAGTCTTTGCTTTGAAATCAGGAACATGACAAGGATGCCCACTAAACCACTAGTTCAACATAGGCTGTGAAGTCTGGCAACAGCCATCAGACACAAAGAGAAATAAAAGTTATCCAAATTAGCAACGAAGAAGCCAAACTCTCTCTCCTCACAGATGACATACTTGATATGGAAAACGCAAAAGACTCCGCGCCCAAACTAACAGAACTCATACAGCAAATAAATAATGTGGCAGGATACAAAATCATGGTAGAGAAATCAGTGGCTTTCTTCTACATTATAAATGAAAATCCAGAAAAGGAAATTAGAGAATCAATTCCATTTACTACAGCACCCAAAACCTAAGATACCTGGGAATAAACCAAACAAAGAGTTAAAGGATTTGTACTCGACAAGCTAGAGAACGCTAATGAAAAAATGCAAGAAAACACACAAATAGGGATTCCAGAGAGTGGTTCTGGGTCTGGGTGCCTTGAAAACATGAACAACGGTGAGGATTTGGCCTTAGGGACGTGGAAGTCCCACCCTGTGGGCTCCTGATCCAACTACTGCGGGGTTTTGTTTGAAAGCAAGCTCACGCTGCCTGTTTGTATCCAGGGAGTCTTGCATGTGTGACCATGGTCTCGTGGGCCATGCAGCTGGTTGCAGCTCAGAGAGTTGGGAAGGAGGAGGACTCTTGTGTGTCAGGTTCACCCATAGGCATGGATTAAGCTACGGTCTGGGACAGAAGACTGAATATCCAGGTTGAGTAGAGATGTTGGTTTCAGGCCACAGGAAGTCACACCTTCAGAAATGAGGCCCATCTCTGGGTGGCTGACTGGAGGTCGTGGCTCAGTCTGTGTCAGACAGAGCCTTGTGCCCATGGAAACTTAAGGACGGAAGTCTGAGAAAACAAGCTAGGCTTAGGTTTCTGGGTGAGGAGATGGCAGGAACAATCTACAGACCTGAATCGAGATCTCGTGCACCTGAAGTTAGGGCGAGGATCAGACGATCGCAATTGAGATCGAGGGCAATTGAGACCTGTTGGTTGGTTCCAGGCCAATGATTCTGAGCAGGGTTCTATGGATGGATGGCTGGGTAGCCCACCTCGCATTCCAATTGTCTACTAGCAAGAAGACAGGTTAGATCTGTTGGCTGTGGGGGAGGAACCGAGGAGGCTGAGTTCAAATGGACTCTCCTGTGGATGGTTCCTAATGTGTTTTTGTGTCTCTGGAGACCTTGGAATAAGCGGTGGCACTGGGGGCCTGAATGGATCTCCTAAACAGAGGCTTTGACAGAGCTCCAACATGCAAGTTTCCCATGTGTAGATGAGATTTGTTCTGATGGGTGAGTGAAGAAACAGCCATATGCTGGTATTGAAATCCAGGACTCTGATGAGAGATGACGGAAACCAAAGCAATGGATGCGAATAGTGCCTAAGGGTCTGTTCGTTCATTTTTACCTCTGGGGACATCTGTCTATGGGTCTGAGTGCAGGTAGGTGCTCAGATGGGCTCAGATTGCCCCTGTTTGTCCTGGGAGGCCACCACTATTGGGATGGCCTCAGGGCCTTTGGAGGTTTATCCTATCAGTAGGTTTGTGGCCATTGCAATGGGCACACATAATTCCCTTGGAGAGGGCAAGTACAGTCCTCAGGTTTGGCTCCAGGGGCCTGAGACTGTAGGGTGTGTAGACCAGGGCTGTTTGGAGAGTTGTCTGAATACACAAACTCAGCTTATGTTTCGGGTCATAGGGATAGCAGGACTCATCTACAGACCATGAGGAGAATACTTCGGGATATGAAAAAAGGGTGAGTGTGAGGCTCTTGCTCAAGTTTTTGTCTCTGGATATCGTGTCACTCATGGTCATGAAATTTCCGGGTGACTTCATGGGAAATGGATGTGTCCTACTCTCTGGGTGTTTGGCCCCGTCCAAACAGTTTGGGGTCATTTTGTGGGATGGAAGAAGTCCGTTTTGTTGTTGTTGTTGTTTTGTTTTGTTTTGTTTTTCAACCTCAGCTGTCCCACTAAATGAGGGATTCCAGAGTAGAGCCCTGGGGAGGGGCGACTGGACAACCAGAAATCTGGTTAAATATTGGGGCGTAGGGACATGTCAAGCCCATTATGACATCTAATGGTCCAGCCACTGAGATGACTTACTAGAGGACAGGACTCACGCTAAGGGTCACGATGCGTTTTTAGGCCCCCATCGCACTCAAAAATAGGCGGGGCCTCAAGGTGAATGCTGGTTTCTCCTACACTGAACATTGGACAACATGCCAACCACAGGTTTCTTGCCATGGGTAAGGAGAGTTCTGGTTTATGCATCACACTCACCACAGGGCAGTAATTGGAGATAAGGTCTAGGTTCTGAAGCCTGAAAACTGAGGTCGGGAAGAGGTGAGGACTTACGGCCATGGCGGGTCTGATGTGCTCAGTGGGCAGTCAGCTGTATGGGTGTTGGTCAGGAGGTCAGGGCTCAGGTTGTGTCAGAGAGTGTATCAGTGCCCAGGTTAGACTATATAATTTGGGTACAGTCGAGTACTGTGTAGGTTTGTCCGCATTTAAGGTGCCTGGGCAGCTCATTAGGCAATATATTTTTTATAGAGGGCAGGCAGAGTGCTGCATTGTGGGTCCAGAATTGACAAACTTGAGGGCTTCGGGGCCAGGAGTGTGAGGACGGAAGTCTGAGAACACAAGCGAGACTTGGGTTTTAGGGCGAGGGTACGGCAGGTACCCCCTGAACATCGGAACAAAGATGTCATGCATCTGAAGTCAGGGCGAGGATCAGACGTTGGCTCAGGTTGTAGTTTCTGTGCATGACGGCCCCTTCATGAAGGGAGAGTAATCTCGAGGCCATGGAGCTTTTCCCACGTTGGGAGTGGTGGGATGCCCCCTTCAAGGATTCCTTCTGCGGGACAATTGAGACCTGTTGGACAGGTCCAGGACATCCCATATGGAATGACTCCATAGCACCATTCGAGGATGGATGCCTGGGACGAGCGCCTCGAATTCCAATTGTCTGCTAGCAACAAGGCAGTTTAGATCTGATGGCACTGCGGGAGCAACCTGGGTGGCTGAGTTGAAATGGACATTCTTGAGGATGGGTCCTAATGTGTGTTTGTGTCCATGAGGGCCTTGGAATGAGGCGGTGGCACCGGGACCCTGAAGTATTCTCCTAAGCTTTTGACATAGCTCCCATGCACAAGTTTCCTTGTGGAGACGAGATTTATTCTGATGGGTGCCTCAGGAAAACCCCTATGCTGGTATTGGAATCCAGGCTTATGAGGAGACATGCCTGTAAACCAAAGCAATGGATCCCATAATGGCCTAGGGTCCTGTCTGGTTCAATCTTCTTCTCTGGGGACATCCATCTATGGAATGAGTGGAGGTAGATGCTCAGCTTGTGTCAGACCGCCCTGTTTTGTCCCGGGCGAACTACACTATTGGGATGGCCTCAGGGACTTTGGAGGGTTCTCCTGATTTGTACGATTTTGGACAATGGAATGGTCAGAATTCCCACGGATTGGGTAGGCACAGTCCTAATGTGTGGCTCCAGGGGCCCCATCCTGGAGGGTGTGTGGCCCAGGACTATGAGGACAGAAGTCTGAAAACACAAACTCAGCTTAGGTTTGGGGACATAGGTATGGCCCGCCCGATCAAAAACCATTTGAAGAACTCTTCAGGACATAAAGAATGAGCAATTCTGAGGTGCTTGCTCAGGCTTTTGTCTCTGGATTTTGTATCAGCGATGGCCGTGGACTGTCGGGAAGGCTTCATGGGCCATGGACGAATCTTCCTTTCTGGGGATATAGCCTGATCCCAATTTTTTTTCCTCAATCTTTGGGATGAGAGGACTCCTTTCAGGTTTGTTACCTCAGGTGTCCCACCAGAAGAGGAATTCCAAAGCAGAGCCCTGGGGAAGAAGGAAGGGACAAAGCGAACTATGGTTAAAAATTGGGGCCAGGGGCATGGCAGGCCCCAATGCAGGCTCAGGGTCCATCCACTGAGAGGCCTTACTTGAGGACTGGGCTCAGGCTGAGGGTCACAATGTGTGTATGTGACCAATGTGGCCTGCGAGCATGGGCGGAGCCCCATGGGCCACATGGTTTTAACTACACTGAACGTTGGACAACATGGCAACCACAAGGTTTCTTGCCATGGGGTTGGAGTTCTGATTTCTGCATCATTATCAACCGTGGGCAGTGGTTTGAGATAAGTTATTGGTTCTGAAGCCTGAAAATCGAGGTTGAGAAGAGATGACGACCTAAGGCCATGGCGGGTCCGATTTGCTCAGAGTGCGGCCAGCTGTCGGGGTGGGCCCAGGAGGTCCAGGCTCAGGTTGTGTCCGCAAGGGTGTCAGTGCCCAGGTCAGCCTATATATTTGGGGTTCAGCCAAGTGGCGTGAAGGGTGATCCTCATTTGGGGTTTCTGGGTAGCCCCAGAGGGCAATTTTTTCCTCTGGAGGGAAGGCAGAGTCTTTCACTGTAGTTCTGGATTGCCAAACTGGAAGGCTTGTGGCCCGTAGTCTGAGGACGGAAGTCTGAGAACACAAGCTAGGCTTAGGTTTCTGTGTGAGGACATGGCAGCCACAATCTACAGACCTGACTCGAGATCTCGTGGATCTGAAGTCAGGGCAAGGATCAGACGATCGCTCAGTTTGGAGGTTCTGTCCCTGATGGACCCTTCATGAGGGGGGGGGATCACGAGGCCATGGGGGTTTTCCCACGATGGGAGTTGAGAGAAGGTCCAAACTGCAAAGATTCTTCTGCAGGACAATTGAGACCTGTTGGTTGGCTCCAGGCCAACAATTCCGAGCAGGGTTCTAAGGATGGATGGCTGGGTTGCCCACCTCGCATTCCAATTATCTCCTAGCAACAAGACATGTTAGATCTGCTGGATCTGGGGCAGCAACCGAGGAGGCTGAGTTGAAATGGACTCTCCTGTGGATGGGTCCTAATGTGTTTTTGTGTCTATGGAGACCTAGGAATGAAGCAGTGGCACTGGGGCCCTGAAGGGTTCTCCTAAAGCAGAAGCTTTGACAAAGCACCAATGTGCATGTTTCCCATGTGTAGAGGAGATTGGTTCTGATGGGTGAGTCAAGAAACAGCCATATTCTGGTATTGAAATCCAGGCCTCTGAGGAGAGATGCCTGGAAACCAAAGCAATGGATCCGATTAGTGCCTAGGGGTCTGTGCATTCCTTTTTCCCTCTTGGGACATCAGTCTACGGATCTGAGTGCATGTAGGTGCTCAGATGGGCTCAGATTGCCCCTGTTTGTCCTGGGAAGCCACCATTATTGAGAAGGCCTCAGGGACTTTGGAGGTTTATCCTTTTAGTAGGGTTGTGGCCATTGGAATGGGCACACAGAAATCCCTTGGAGAGGTTAAGTACAGTCCTCAGGTTTGGCTCCAGGGGCCTTAGACTGTAGGGTGTGTAGGTCAGGGCTGTTTGGACAATTGTCTGAAAACACAAACTCAGCTTTTGTTTCGAGTCATAGGTATGGCAGGACTGATCTACAGACCTTGAGGAGAACTCTTCGGGATATGGAAGAAGGGCGAGCGTGAGGCTCTTGCTCAAGTTTTTGTCTCTGGATATCGTGTCACCCATGTTCATGAAACTTCCGGGTGACTTCATGGGAAATGGACGAGTCTTACTCTCTGGAGGTGTGGCCCCGTCCAAAGAGTTTGTGGTCATTATGTGGGATGGAATAAGTCCGTTTTTTTGTTGTTGTTTTTTTGTTTTGTTTTGTTTTTTAACCTCTCGTGTCCCACCAAATGAGGGACTCCAGAGTAGAGCCCTGGGGAGGGGCGACTGGACAACCAGAAATCTGGTTAAATATTGGGGCCTAGGGACCTGTCAAGCCCATGATGACATTAATGGTCCAGTCACTAAGAGGACTTATTAGAGGACAGGACTCACGCTGAGGGTCACAATGCATGTTTATGTCCTCGTCGCACTCAAGAATGCCCAGGGCCTCAGGGTGAATGCTGGTTTTTCCTACACTGAACATTGGACAACATGCCAACCACAAGTTTTCTTGCCATGGGTAAGGAGGAGTTCTGATTTCTGCATCACACTCACCCCTGGGCAGGGATTGGAGATAAGGTCAAGGTTTTTTTTTTTTTTTTTTTTTTTTTTTTTTTCTAGAGTGCAGGCAGAGTGCTGCATTGTGGGTCCAGAATTGCCAAACTTGAGTGCTTCGGGGCCACGAGTGTGCGGACAGAGTCTGAGAACACAAGCTAGACTTGGGTTTCAGGGCAAGGGCACGGCAGGTACCCCCTACACATCGGAACCAAGATCTCATGCATTAGAAGTCAGGGCGTGGATCAGACGTTGGCTCAGTTTGGAGTTTCTGTGCATGACGGCCCCTTCATGAAGGGAGCAGAATCTCGAGGCCATGGAGCTTTTCCCACGTTGGGATTTGTGGGATGCCCCCTTCAGGGAATCCTTCTGCGGGACAATTGAGACCTGTTGGACAGCACCAGGACATCCCATATGGAATGACTCCAGGGCACTGTTCGAGGATGGATGCCTGGGACGAGCGCCTCGCATTCCAATTGTCACCTGGCAACAAGGCAGTTTAGATCTGATAGCTGTGCGGGAGCAACCTGGGTGGCTGAGTTGAAATGGACTTTCCTGAGGATGGGTCCTAATGTGTGTTTGTGACCAGGAGGGCCTTGGAATGAGGCGGTGGCAACGTGACCCTGAAGAATTCTCCTGAGCTTTTGACATAGCTCCCATGCACAAGTTTCCTTGTGGAGACGAGATTTGTTCTGATGGGTGCCTCAGGAAAACCACTATGCTAGTATTGGAATCCAGGCTTTTGAGGAGACATGCCTGTAAACCAAAGCAATGGATCCGATTATGGCGTAGGGTCCTGTCTGGTTCAATCTTCCTCTCTGGGGACATCCATCTATGAAATGAGTGGAGATAGATGCTCAGCTGGTGTCAGACCGCCCTTGTTTGTGCCGGGCGACCTACACTATTGGGATGACGTCAGGGACTTTGGAGGGTTCTCCTAATTTGTACGGTTTGGGACAATGGAATGGGCAGAATTCCCATGGATTGGGTAGGCCCAGTCCTAAAGTGTGACTTCAGGGGCCCATTCTGGAGTGTGTGTTGCCCAGGACACTGACGACAGAAGTCTAAAAACAGAAACTCACCTTAGGTTTGCGGATGAAGGTATGGCGGACCAGATCGACAACCTTGAGAAAAAATCTTGAAGATATGAAGAAACAGCGAGTCTGAGGCGCTTGCTCATTCTTTTGTCTCTGGATTTTGTATCAGCGTCGGCCGTGGAATGTCGGGGAGGTCTCATGGGCCATGGACGAATCTTCCTCTCTGTGGATTTGGCCCGATCCCATTGTTTTTCGTCACTCTGTGGGACGGGAGGACTCCTTTTAGGTTTGTTACCTCAGGTGTCCCACCAAAAGAGGAATTCCAAAGCAGAGCCCTAGGGAAGAGTAAAGGGACAAAGCGAACTATGGTTAAAAATTGGGGCCAGGGGCATTGCAGGCCCCATATGCGGGCTCAGGGTCCAGCCACTGAGAGGCCTACTGGAGGACTGGGCTCAGGCTGAGGGTCACAATTGTGTTGTGACCAATGCGAGCATGGGCGGTGCCTCATGGGCCACACTGGTTTCAACTACACTGAACGTTGGACAACATGGCAACCACAAGGTTTCTTGCCATGGGGATGGAGTTCTGATTTCTGCATCATTATCAACCGTGGGCAGTGGTTTGAGATAAGTTATTGGTTCTGAAGCCTGAAAATCGAGGTTGAGAAGAGATGACGACCTAAGGCCATGGTGGGTCCGATGTGCTCACAGTGCGGCCAGCTGTCAGGGTGGGGCCAGGAGGTCCAGGCTCAGGTTGTGTCTGCAATGACATCAATGCCCAGGTCAGCCTATATATTTGAGGTACAGCCAAGTGGCGTGCATGTTGATCCTCATTATGGGTTTCTGGGTAGCCCCAGAGGGCAATGTTTTTCTTCTGGTGGGCAGGCAGAGTGTTGCATTGTAGTTCTGGATTGCCAAACTGGAAGGCTTGTGGGCCCGTAGTCTGAGGATGGAAGACTGAGAACACAAGCTAGGCTTAGGTTTCAGGGTGAGGACATGGCAGCCACAATCTACAAACCTGACTCGAGATCTCGTGGATCTGAAGTCAGGGCAAGGAACAGATGATCGCTCAGTTTGGAGGTTCTGTCCCTGATGGACCCTTCATGAAGGGGGGGATCACGAGGCCATGGGAATTCCCAAGATGGGAGTTGTGAGAAGCTCCAAACTGCAAAGATTCTTCTGCAGGACAATTGAGACCTGTTGGTTGGCTCCAGGCCAACGATTCCAAGCAGGGTACTAAGAATGGTGGATGGGAAGCCCACCTCTCATTCCATTTGTCTCCTAGCAACAAGACATGTTAGATCTGCTGGATCTGGGGGAGCAACCGAGGAGGCTGAGTTGAAATGGACTCTCCTGTGGATGGGTCCTAATGTGTTTCTGTGTCTATGGAGACCTAGGAATGAAGCAGTTTATCAGAAGATAAACAAAAGGGGGAGGGAGGTGATTGGTTAGAAAGTAATACCCCAATACGAGCAAGAGTGCCCTGCTTCTGGGGACCAGCATTAACTTGGGACTGGTTGAAAGCACTCCAAAACAGCAAAGGATCGTGGGGGGAAATTGTTGTAATCGGGGCAGCTAGGGACAGGGGCTTAAGTCCCAAGTCCCAGGAGAGCCTCCCTGATCACCATGACAGCATGGGACTGGCATAAAAACAGACCCATAGACCAGTGGAACACAGTAGACAGCTCAGATCTGGACCATCATCTCCATGGCCAAATAATATTCAAGAAAGCAGAAAAAAATATATACAGTGGAAAAAAGACAGTCTCTTCAATAAATGTTGCAGGGGAAACTGGGCAGCTCTATTTAGAAGAATGAAAATTGACCAGCCTCTTACACCATACACAAAGATAAACTCATAATGGATAAAAAACTTCAACGTGAGACAGGAATCCATCAGAATCCTAGAGGACAACATAGGCAGCATCTCTTCAATATCAGACACAGTGACTTCTTTCAAGACATGCCTCCAAAACAAAGGAAAAAAAAAAGCCAAAATAAACTTCGGGAACTCACCAAAATCAAAAGATTCTGCACTGCATAGGAAACAATAAAGAAAGAAAAGTGGCAACCCATGGAATAAGATAAGATATTGGCAAATGACAGGACAGACAAAAGGTTGATATCAAGGATCTATGAAGAACTCCTCAAACTCAACACAAACAAAACAGATAATCATATCAAAAAATGGGCAGAAGACATGAAAAGACACTTCTTCAATGAAGACATACAAATGGCTACCAGACACCTGAAAAAATGTTCGTCATCACTAGGTATCAGGGAGATTCAAATGAAAACCACATTAAGATGTCACTTTACACCAGTTAGAATGGCCTAAATTAGCAAGACGGAAAACAACATGTGTTGGAGAGGATGTGGAGAAAGGGGAATCCTCTTACACTGTGGGTGGGAATGCCAGTTGGTGCAGTCTCTTTGGAGAACAGTGTAGAGATTCCTCAAATGATAAAAGATCCCAGCCTTTGCTTTGAAATCAGGAACATGACAAGGACACCCACTCTCACAACCCTTGTTCAACATAGGCTGTGAAGTTCGGCAGCAGCAATCAGACAACAAAGAGAAATAAAAGGTATCCAAGTTGGCAACGAAGAAATCAAACTTTCTCTCCTCAAGCATGACATAATCGTTATGGAAATCCCCAAAGACTCCACCCCCAATCTATCAGACCTCAAATAGCAATTCAAGAATGTGGCAGGATACAAATTCATGATACAGAAATCAGTGGTTTTCTTCTACATTGTCAATGAAAATACAGAAAGGGAAATTAGAGAATCAATGCCATTTACTACAGCACCGGATCCATAAGATACCTGGGAATAAACCAAACCAAAGAGGTAAAGGATTTATACTCAAGGAACTAGAGAACACTCATGACAGAAATGCAAGAAAACCAATGAGACGGAAAACCATTGATTTCTCATGGATCAGAAGAATAAACATTCTTAAAATGTGTATACTGCTTAGAGCAATTGATCCATTTAATGCCATTGCAATAAAAATTCTACCGATATCTTTCAAAGAGATGGAACAAGCACACGCCTAAAATTTGTGTGGAATAGAAGCGACCCCGTATTGCTAAGAATTGCTGAAAAGAGAAACAAAACGGGAGCACCACGTTGCCTGATTTCAAGGGTTACTATGAAGCTGTGATCACCAAGACAGCATGGGACTGGCATAAAAACAGACCCCTAAACCAGTGGAACACAATAGAGAGCTCAGATATGGACTATCAACCTCTATGGACAAATAATCTTCAAGAAAGCAGGAAAAAATATACAGTGGGAAAAAGGCAGTCCCTTCAATAAATGGTGCAGGGAATTGGGCAGCTCTATGTAGAAGAATGAAACTCGACCATCCTCTTACACCATACACAAAGAGGAAATCATAATGGATAAAAAGATTCCTGTCTCAAGGTGAGACAGGAATCCATCAGAATCCTAGAGGAAAACATAGGCAGTAATCTTTTGATATCAACCACAGCGAATTCTTTCAAGATATGTCTTCAAAGGCAAAGGAAACAAAAGCCAGAATAAACTTCGGGGACTTCGTCAAAATCAGATATTTACAAATGACAGTACAGAGAAAAGGTTGGTATACAGGATGTATGAAGAACTCCTCAAAATAAACACACACAAAACAGATAATTATATCAAAAAAAATAGGCAGAAGTTATGAACACACACTTCTCCAATGAAGACATACAAATGGCTGTCAGACACTTGAAAAAAATGTTCATCGTCACTAGGCATCAGTGAGATTCAACTTAAGATCATATTAAGATGTCACTTTACACCAGTTACAATGGCCTAAATTAGCAAGACGAGAAACAATATGTGTTAGAGAGGATGTGGAGAAAGGGGAATCCTCTTATACTGTGGGTGGGAATGCAAGGGGTGCAGCTTCTTTAGAGAATGGTGTGGAGATTCCTCAAGAAATTAAAAATGGAACTTCCCTATAATCCTGCAATTACACTCCTAGGTATTTAACCCAAAGATACAGATGGTGTGGAAAGAAGGGCCATCTGTAACCCAAATTTATAGCAGCAATGGCCACGCTTGCCAAACTGTGGGAAGAACCAAGATGCCCTTGGAAGAATGGATAAGGAAGATGTGGTCCATATACACTATGAAGTATTATGCTTCCATTCAGAAAGGATGAATACCCAACTTTTGCAGCAACCTGGACGGGACTGGAAGAGATTCTGCTGAGTGAAATAAATCCATCAGAAAGAGTCAATTATCATAGGGTTTCACTTATGTGTGGACTATAACAAATAGCATGGAGGACAAGGGGAGATGGAGAGGAGAAGGGAGTGGAGGGAAATTGGAAGGGGAGGGGAACCATGAGAGACTATGGACTCTGACAAAAAATCTAAGAGGGCATTGAAAGAGCAGGGGTGGGAGGTTGGGGAAATACTTGGTGGGTAATAGAGAGGGGACGGATTGCATGGAGCACTGAGTGTGGTGCTAAAACAATGAATATGGTTAAACTGAAAATAAATTGGGAAAAAAAGTATATGCAAATAAGCTAAGCAACCTAGGTGAAATGGATGCATTCCTAGAAAACTGTTAAATCACAAAATTGAACAAGGAAGAAATGTACAACCCGAATAGACTGTTATCCAGTAATGGGTTTAAACAGTGATCAAAAGCCTACCAAAAGACAAGACCCCAGGTCCTGAAGGATGTCCTAGCGAATTGCACCAAACTTTAAAAAAAGAACTAACACCTCTTCTCCTGAAGCTCTTTCCAAAATTTGAAACAGAAGGAATACTTCCAGACACTTTTTTTGAAGCCAGCATTACCCTGATCCACACAACAGGCAAAGTCCTCATCAAGAAGGAGAATTTCAAACCAATATAATTGATGAATATGGATGCTACTATTCTCAGCAAGATCCTAGCTAATAGAATCCAACAGTACATTAAAAAGATTATCTGCCATGATCGGGTGAGATCTATGCCTAGGTTGCAAGGGTGGTTCAACATTTGCAAATCAATGTCATAGAACAAATTAATAAGAGAGGTGAGGGAACCACATGGTCCTCTCAATGGATGACGAAAAAGCATTTGGCAGCATCCATTCCTGATTAAAACGCTTTGAAGTATAGGGATAGAGGAAATATTTGTCAACCTCTTAAAATGTTTATATGAAAAATTCACAGTAAATATCCTCCTCAATGGGTAAAAGCTGACAGCCTTCCCTTTGAGATCAGGAACATGAGAAGGATGCCCACTCTCACCACTCTTGTTCAACATAGTATTTGAAGTCCTGGCATCAGCAAACAGACAATAAAAAGAAATAAAATGTATCCAAATTGGCAATGAAGTCAATCTCTCTCTTCACATTTGATATACTTTATATGCAATACCCAAAAGTCTCCACCCCCAAACTACTAGAACTCATTCAGCAATCCAATGATGTGGCAGGATACAAAATCATTGTACAGGACTCATTGGCTTTCTTACATTACCAATGAAAATACAGAAAGGGAAATTAGAGAATTGATTCCGTTAACTACAACACACAAACAATAACATACCTGGGAATAAACAAAACCAAAGAGGTAAAGGATTTGTAAGTGAGGAACTATACAACACTCATGAAAGAAATTGAAGAAAACAAAAATGACAGAAGCCCATTGCATGCTTATGGATCAGAAGCATAAACATTGCTAAAATGTCTAGACATTTAATGTTAAGGGACTGCCTAGAGCAATTCCTTTTAATGCCATTCCAAAAAAAAATTCCACCGGTATGTTTTAAAGTGCTGGAGCCAACACAAGCCTAAAATTTGTGTAGAATCAGAGAGACACTGTATTGCTAAGGATATGACGAAAAGAAAACAAAACTTGGAGCATCATGTTGTCTAATTTCCAGTGTTATACAAAGCTCTGATTGCCAATTCAGCACGGGACTCACATAAAAACAGAAGCATAGACCAGTGGAACTGAGTAGAGAGCTCAGATATGGCCAATAAACTCTACAGTCAAATAATCTTCAACAAAGTAGGAAAAATATACAGTGGAATAAAGGCAGTCTCTTCAATAAATGGTGCTGGGAAAATTGGGACAGCTATGTGTAGATGAATGAAACTCGACCATTCTCTTACACCAAACACAGAGAACTCAAAATGGATAAAAGACCTAACCTTGAGGTAGGAAACCATGAGAATCATATAGGGGAACATAGGCAGTAACCTCTTCAACACTGGCCACAACAACTTCTTTCAAGATATGTCTCCAAAACAAAGCGAACAAAAGCAAAGGTGAATTTTTGGGACTTCATCAATTCAAAAGCTTCTGCACAGCAAAGGAAACAGTCAACAAAACACAGAGGCAACCCAGGGAATGGGAGAAGATTTTTGCAAATGATAGTACAGACAACATGTTGATATCCAGGATCTATAAAGAACTCCTCAAACTCAACCCACACAAAGCAGACAATCATATAAAAACATGGGCAGAATATAGGAACAGACATTTCTCCAATGAAGACATACAAATGGCTATCAGACACATAAAAAATGTTCATCATCACTAGCCCTCATGGAGACTCAAATTAAAACACATTGAGATAGCACCTGACACCAGTTAGAACGGCCCAAATCAGCAAGATAGGAATCAACATGTGTTGGAGAGGATGTGGAGAAAGGGGAACCCGTATCTCAACTCTGCTCCAGGAATGCTCCTCTGCACTGGTGCCCCCAGGTGGGTCATGTCATTTGTCACATTTTCCAGGTGTCCGTGACAAGTCCCAAGCAAGTAAGGGCCCAGGGCAACGGGGAGCAGGGTGACCCCAAGGCTGCCCAACGCTGGCCAATTCTCAGGAGCGTTCTGCCCAACTGATCCTGGTTTGGGCAGAACGCTCCTGAGAATAGGCCAGAAAATGCCCGGCGAATTCGCTTCAGGCGCCACACGTCTGAAGGGCCGCACCCCCCACCCCCCGCCCGGCCCAGCCTGGCCAAGCATCGCGAGGGCTCGCGCCCGAACACGGTCAGGAAGCCCTCTGCGAGGCAGACTGTGTTGAGGCCGACTACTCCTGCTTCATGGCCTGCAGGGGTTCCCTTCCTGGCCCTGTCCCATGGGGCCAGGCCCACCACCAAGCCCGTGCTCCAACCATCACCTGCATCCCCAGCCTTCTGCTTCCAGGGTCCTGTCCATCGTGGCCTCCATATCGGGAACCCTGTGTCCCGCAGCCACGCATCTCCCTACCACACCGGCGCCAACGGTGCCTTTCAGCACTTCAGACAACCCTCAGAGCGAGATAACCTGCCTGCCCACAATGAGGTCAGCTCCATCCTTGGGCGCCCCATCAGCACGGAAAGACGGAGGCGAACGCCAGGCCGCCAACTGTCCTTCAAATTTGCTCTGGGAACGCTCCCCTGCACCAGGGCCCTCGGGTGGGCCACGTCATTTCCACGGTTTTTCCGGGCGGCCACCCCATGCAACGGGCGAGAAAGGGCCCTGGGCCACGGAGAGCAGGGTGGTCTGCAGGGCTGCCCAATGCCGGCCAATTCTCACGAGCGTTCTGCCCAAACTGATCCCACTTTGGGCAGAATTCTCGTGAGAACTGGCCGGAAAACGTCCAGCGAACTCGCATCGGGTGTCGCACGTCTGTACAGCTGCCCCCATGGGCCTGGCCTGGCTTTTCGAGCAATTGCACCCGATCACTGCCAGGAAGCCCTACGCGGGGCAGGCTGCGGCGACGCTGATGCCTCCTGCTCCTTGGCCTCTGAGGGTCCCCTCCTTGGAACTGTCCCATGGGGCCAGGGATGCCCTGAGACTAGGGCTCGAAATTTCACCTGCTTCCCAGCTTTCCGCTTCTGCTGTCCCTCCGTACCACCATCTGGGGAAACCTGAGTCCCCCGGCTACTCCTCCTTTTTCCACCCCGGCGCCAACGGTGCATTTCAGTGCTTCAGACAAGCCTAAGAGCGAGAGAAACCTCCATGCCCCAACTGAGGAGAGCCCCTTCCTTGGGCGTCCCATCCAACCAAAAAGATGGAGGCGCACGCCCTGCCGGCACTCGTTCTTCAACTCTGCTCCGGGACCGGTCCCCTGCACCGGAGCCCTGCGTGGGCCGCATTGTTTCCGCACCTTTTGGGGCCGCTGTCCCATGCCCCGGGCGAGAAAGGGCCCTGGGTCACAGAGAACAGGGCTGTCCCCAGGGCTTCCCAACGCCGGCCAATTCTCACCAGCGTTCTTCCCAAACCGATTCCGGTTTGGACAGAACGCTCGTGAGAATTGGCTAGAAAACGTCCAGCTAATCCGCTTCGGGTGTCACACGTCTGCACGGCCGCCCCACTGTTCCTGGCCCGGCTTTTCGAGCAATTGCCCCCCGAACACGCCAGGAAGCCCTACGTGGGACAGGCTGCGGTGAGGCCGACGCCTCCGGCTCCTCAGCCTGCGGAAAACACCCGGCGAACTCGCTTTGGGCGCCACTCCTCTGCAGGGCCGCCCCCCGGGGCCTGGGCGGCATCACAAGCGCTCGAGCACGAACCTCGCCAGGAAGCCCTCGCGAGGCAGGCTGCCGGGAGGCCGACGCCTCCTGCTCTTTGGCATGCGGGGGTCCCCTCCTTGGCACTGTCCCATGGGTCCAGGGCTGCCCCGAGACTCAGGCTCGAAATTTCGCCTGCTTTCAAGCCTTCCGCTTCCAGGGTCCTGTACTTCCGTGCCTCCATCTGAGGAAACCTGAGTCCTGCGACCATGCCTCCCACTCCAACCCGATACCAACGGTGCACTTCGCCTTTCGGACAAGCCTCGGAGTGAGAGAAACTTGCATGACCCAACTGAGGACAGCCCATCCTTGGGCGTCCTTTCAGCCCGAAAAGTCCGAGGCGCACACCCTGCTACCACCCGTCCTTCAACTCTCCTCCGGGAACACTCCCCTCTGCCGGGGGCCCCGCGAGGGCCACGTCGCTTCCTGCCACTTTTCCAGGCAGCCACCCCATGCTCTGGGCGGGAAAGGGCCCTGGGCCATGGAGAGCAGGGCGGTGCGCAGGGCTGCCCAACGCTGGCCAATTCTCATGAGCTTTCTGCCCAAACCGATCTCAGTATGCCCAGCCACCACCCGTCCTTCAACTCTGCACCGGGAATGCTTCCCTGGCCAGTGCCTCCGAGTGGGCCCGGAGGAAACTCGTTTCGTTTCCATGCGTTTTCCGGAAAGCCGACACTTGCTCTGGTCGAGAAAGGGGACTGTGTAATGGAGAGCAGGGTGCTGCACAGGGTGCAGTTTGGGCAGAACCCTCGTGAGAATTGGCTGGAAAACGCCTGGCAAACTCACTTCGGGCGCTGCATGTCTGCAGGGCCGCCCCCCCTGGAATGGCTGGCATCGAGAGCACTTGAGCACGCACATCGCAACGAAGCCCTCCCCGAGCAGGCTCCAGTGAGGCCGACCTCACTGCTAATCCTTGACCTGTGGGGTCCCTTCCCTGGCGCTGTCCCATGGGGCCAGGCCTGCCATGAATCTCAGGCTCGAAATTTTGCCTGATTCCCAGCCTTCTGCTTCCGGGGTCCTGTCCCTTGGTGCCTCCATCTGCGGATCCCTGAGTCCCACGGCCACGCCTCCCCCTCCCACACCGTCACCAAAGGTGACTTTGGGCGCTTTGGACAGTCCTCGGAGAGAAAGAAATTTGCATGCCCCAACTGAGGTCAGCCCCATTCTTGGTTGCCCCATCCACCCTAAAGACGAAGACGTTCACCCAGCCGCCTCCTGTCCTTCAACTCTGCTCCTGGAACACACCCCTGCACTGGGGCCTACGGGTGGGCCGAGTCCCTTCTGTGTGTTTTCCGGGCAAGAAAGGGCCCTGGCCCACGGAGAGCAGGGCGGTCGGCAGGGCTGCCAAACACCAGCCAATTCTCATGGACACTCTGCCCAAAACGATCCCGGTTGGGCAGAACTCTCCTGAGAATTGGTTGGAAAACGCCCAGCAAACATGCTTCGGGTGCCGCACGTCTGCAAGGCCGCCCCCACACCCACCCCCGGGGCTTGGCGCGGCATTGCGAGCAATCCAGTAGGAACCCCGCCAGAGGCCTTCTGCGAGGCAGGCTACAGTGAGGCTGACGCGTCCTGCTAATCCTGGGCCTGCGGGGAGTCGCATCCCTGGCGCTGTACCATGGGACCGAGCCTGTCACGAAGCCTGGGCTCAAACTATCGCCTGCTTCACCAGCCTTCTGCTTCCGGGGTCCTGTCCCTCATGGACTCCATATCGGGAACCCTGAGTCCTGCGGCCACGCATCTCCCTACCACGCCAGCGCCAATGGTGCCTTTTGGCATTTCAGACAACCCTGGGAGCGAGAAAACCTGCGTGCCCACAATGAGGTCAGCCGCATCCTTAGACGCCTCATCTGCCCGAAAGACGGAGGCGCACGCCTGGCCGCCACCCTTCCTTCAACTCTACTCCGGGAATGCTCCCCTGGGTCAGAGGCCCCGCGTGGGCCACGTCGTTTCCGTGCGTTTTCCAGGCAGCCGCCCCATGCCCCGGGCGAGAAAGGGCCCTGGGCCACGGAGAGCAGGGCGGTCCACAGGGCTGCCCAACGCCGACCAATTCTCACGAGCGTCCTGCCCAAACCGATCCTGGTTTGGTTTGGGCAGAACGCTCCTGAGAATTGGCCCCAGTGCATAGGAGCATTCCCAGAGCAGAGTTGAAGGACATGTGGTGGCCAGGCTTCCGCCTCCGTCTTTAGGGCGGATGGGGCTGACCTCAGTTGGGGCATGCAGGTTTCTCTCGCTCCGAGTCTTGTCCAAAGCACCCAAAGGCACCGTTGGCGCTGGGGTGGGAGGGGGAGGTGTGGCTGCAGGACCCAGGGTTCCCCAGATGGAGGCACCGAGGGACAGGACCCCAGAAGCAGAAGGCTGTGAAGCAGGCGAAATTTCGAGCCCAGTCTTTGTGGTGGGTCCGGCCCCATGGGACAGCACCAGGGAGGGAACCCCCTCAGGTCAAGGATTAGCAGGAGGCGTCAGCCACACTGCAGCCTGCCTCACCGAGGGCTTCCTGGTGAGGCGCATGCTCCAGTGCTCGCGATGCCGGCCATGCGCGGTGGGGCTGCCCTTCAGCTGCGCCCGAAGAGAGTTTGCCGGGCTCAGGGACAGGTTGTATCATAAGATGGTATTCCAGAACAGAACCCTGAGGACAGATGCCTGAAAATCTAATCAAGTGTTCCAATGAGGTCCAATGGCATGTGAGGTTCAATCTTCTGACTCAGGACCGTTGACGTGGCTATCCATCTGAATGTAGCTAATAAGGGTGTTTCATACTGTGCCATTGCATCCAGACAGCTGCCAAAATTGGAGTGTGCTTAGCGGCCTTGCAGGTTTCTCTTAATCTGGAAGGTTTGGGAATCTGTGATAGGCACAGTTTCCTTGGGGAATTCAGCCACAGTCCTTTGGTGCACCTCGAGTGACCCCATCCAGGAGGGCATGTGAGCCATGGTTTTGGGAAAGAAGTCTGCAAACACAAATTCAGGTTCGGATTAGTTGCGAGGTGATCACAAGCCAAATGCATAGACCTGGTGGTAAGCTCATCAGCAACTGTAATTAGGATGACTAGAAGACAGTAGCACAGACTTTTCCATCTGGATTGTGTGTCCAGAATGACCTCAGAATGTTGGTGAGGTCTCATGCATCCATGGGAGACATTTTGTCTCTAAGGATCCTGGCAGCTCCCCTTAGCTTGGTGGCTTTTTCGGGGAAAATAAGAGTGCTGTTTTCCATCTTAGAGGTACCCCAAAACAGGGATTTTAGATATGGGTTCTAAGTCTGGGCGCCTGGAAAATCGCATCAATGGTTAGAATTTGGGGTTAGGGGAATACCAGGCCTGCAATGCAGGAACATTTTGGTGGAACTGAGAGGGTTTGTTTGAAAGCATACTTGGGTGAGGGTCACAATGCCTGCTTGTGCCCTGGGGAGCCATCAGGAGTTGGCGTGGTCACATTGGCCTTGTACCTTGCTCCCACTTTGAGAGCTGGATACCCATTTCAACACCAAGGTGTCCTTCCATGGAAAAGGAGTAGAACTCTATAGTGTTTCAGGTTCCCCCATTGGAAGGATTTCAGCAAAATCTGGGGAAAGGTGCGAGAATACCAAGTATGGGTAGAGATGACAGACTTGGGCCATGGCCAGTCCCACATGCTAGATATGGGACCTGCACTCCCTGTGACTGACTCTAGGTCGGGACACAGGCTCTGTAAGACACAACACTAGTGGCCAGGGAAGTCTATAAATCGGGGTTCCCTCCAGGGCCAAGCAGACTGATCCTAATGTGGGGATTCTGGGCAGACTAACCAGGCACTTCTTCCTATGAGGGAGACAGAATGCTGCATTGCGGCTCCAGAATTCAATATCAAGAGGCCTTGGGGAGCAGTAGGGTCAGGATGGAATTGTAGACACAAGCTACTGTACAATTCAGTGCCAAGCGGAACGCAGTTCCAGTGTGAAGCGTCTTTATTGATATATCCAGCACCTGAGTAAGGACGGATGTCAGATGTATGCTCACACTAGAGTTTGTGTCTACAATGACCAATAAATGGAGGGGTGGCATCAAGAGCCCATGGATGATTTCCCACTCTGAGACTTTTGAGATGCTCCAAACAGCAAGGTTTCCTTCTACCGGACAGGTGGAGTCTGGTTTGTTTGCTCCACAGTACCCCATGTTTGGGTAGCAGAGCTCTTCGGCATGGATGCCTGGAAAGCACACCTCCATTGACCATTGGAGCTGAGGAATATGGCAGTTTCATTTTGATGACTCTGGGGCGAAGTACCAAGGCCTTGAGTTGACATGGAATATCTTGCACATGGGTGACAATGCTGGTTTGTTACCAGGGAGATCTTACAATGCACTGTTGGCAAAGGGGCCTTGCAGGATTCTCCTACGCTGAGAGTTTGACACAAGTCCAAGAGCACGGTTTCCTTCTGGGGACAAGAGTTGTTCTGTTGTGTGGCTCAGGGACCACATGTTGTATCGTAAGTTTTTATTCCAGAATAGGCCTCTGAGGACAGATGCCTTAAAAACTAATGGGGGTTTCCAAAGAGGTCCTGGTTCAATGTCTGGTTCAATATTCTGACTCAGGACCATTGACTTGGGTGTCTGACTGGACGTAGGGAATCAGGGTGTTTCAGAGTGTGCATTTGCATGCAGAGTGTCCTCCAATATTGGGGTGGACTCAGGGACTTGCAGGTTTCTCCTAATCTAGAGGTTTGGGGCAACTATGATGGGTGAAGTTTCCTTGGGAATGACAGGCACAGTCCTGTGGTGTGTCTCCAAAGACAAGATCCTGGAGGGCATGTGAGCTATGGTTTGGGAGAGACGTCTGCAAAGAAAAACTTGGGTTACAGTTAGTGTCAAAGTGATCACAGGCCCAATGCGTAGACCTGGAGAGCAGCTCATCAGGAACTGTAAAGAGGGTGATACGAATGCGGTAGTACAGGCTATTATATCTTGATTGTGTGTCCCGGATGGCCTCAGAATGCAGATGTGTTCTCATGGATACATGGGAAACTTTTCCTCTCTAAGGATTCTAGTGGCTCCCAATAGTTTGGTGGCCTTTTCTCGGAAGGGAATAGGGCTGTTTTCCATATTAGGGGTGCCTCAAAACAGGGATTCAAGAGACGGGCTCTGGGCCTGGGTGCCTGGAATATAACGCCAAGTGTTAGTATTTGGAACTAGGGGACTACCAGGCCTGCAATGCGGTATCCTGGTGGTGCACCTGAGAGGGCATATTTGAATGCATGCTCAGGCTTAGGGGCACAATGCCTGTTTGTGTCCAGGGTGGCACCCATGAGTGACAGTGGTCTCATGGGCCCCACTCTGAAGGTTGGACACCCATCTCAACAGCCAGGTTTCCTGACCTCAGGAATGAGGAGTTCTCCTGTGCTTCAGGTTCCCCCATAGGCAGGGATTTGAGCTAAGGTCTAGGAAAGATGCCTGAATACTCATGTTGGATAGAGATGATGGTTTTGGGGCTATGACATGTCCCACCTAGAGGATATGGGGCCCACTGTCTGCGTGGCTGTCTGGAGGTCATGGCTCAAACTGTGTCAGACAGAGCCTGAGTGCCCATAGTGGCCTATGATATTAAGATGCCGTCAAGGCCCAGGCAGGTTGATCCTCATGTGGTGTTTTAGGCAGACTCTACAGGCACGTCTTCTTTCTTTGTGGTAGGCAGAATGCAGTATTGTGGCTCCAAAGCTCTCTATCAAGAGGGTTTGGGGACAAGGAAGGTGAAGATGGACTTGTAAACATAATCTATGGTTCAATTCAGTGCCAAGCGAAAGACAGTTCCAGTGTGCAGCGGCTGATGTGAGGTACCCAGGACCTGAGTAAGGGCAGATGTCAGATGCTTGCTCACACTGGAGTTTGTGTCCACAATGACCGCCAAATGGAGGGCTGGTGTCACGAGGCCATGGAGGTTTTCCCACCCTGAGGCTTGTGAGATGCTCCAAATAGCAAGGCTTCCTTCTACTGGACAGGGTGAGTCTGGTTTGCTTGCTCCAGTGTCCCCCATATGGAAAGTTTGGGTGCAGAGCTCTCCCGCATGGATGCCTGAAAAGCACAACTCCATTGACCACTACAGGCAAGGAACATGGCAGGTTCGATCTGGTGGCTCTGGGGTGAAGTTCCAAGCAGCCTGAGTTGACATGGAGTTTCATGCTGTTGGATCACAATGCTGGTTTGTATCCAGGGAGACCTTAGAATGTTGGGGTGGTCAGAGGACATGCAGGATTCTCCTACACTGAGACATGGACACAGCTACCAAGAGCAAGGTATCCTTTTAGGGACCGAAGCGGTTCTGTTGTGTGGCTCAAGTAACACATATTGGAATATAAGTCAGTATTGGAGACCAGTCCTCTGGGAACAGGTGCCTAAAAATCTAAACTGGGGTATCAATGAAGTCCTATAGTCATGGCAGGTTCAAACTTCTGACTCAGGCCCTTGGGTTTGGATGTCTACCTGGAGGCAGTGGCCCATTGTGTGTCAGAATGTGCATTTGGGTCCAGAGCCTTCTTAGAAATTGAGGTGGGCTAAGGGGATTTAACTTTGCTCCTAATCTTCAGGGTTTGGGCAACTGTGAAGGACAGAGTTTCCTTTGGGAGTGTAAGGACAGTCATCTGGTGTGGCACCATAGGCCCCATCCTGGGAGGGCATGTGGGCCAGCGCTTTGGGGAGAGATACCTGCAAAAGCAAACTAGGGTTAGAGTGAGGGCCGAGGTGATCACAGGTCCGATGTTCAGGCCCAGAGGGCAGCTCATAGTGTACTGAAATTAAGGTGTCATAGTGCAGGTTCTTCTGTCGGGTGTGTGTCCGGGATGGTCGCGAAAGGTAGGGGTGGCTTCATGAGTCCATGAGAAATTCTTCATCTCTGGGGATTCTGCTCAGCTCCCAAGAGTTTGGTGTCTCTGAGGGAAGGGAAGACTGTTGTTTTCCGTCTAAGAGGACACGCAAATAGGGATTCCAGAGACAGGTTCGGTGTCTGGGTGCCTTGAAAACATGAACAACGGTGAGGATTTGGCCTTAGGGACCTGGAAGTCCCACTCTGTGTGCTCCTGATGCAGCTACTGCGGGGTTTTGTTTGAAAGCAGGCTCAGGCTGCCTGATTGTATCCAGGGAGTCTTCCATGTGTGACTGTGGTCTCGTGGGCCATGCAGCTGGTTGCCACTCAGAGAGTTGGGAAGGAGGAGTACTGTTGTGTGTCAGGTTCACCCATAGGCATAGATTTGAGCTACAGTCTTGGACAGAAGGCTGAATGTCGAGGTTGAGTAGAGATGTTGCTTTCAGGCCACAGGAAGTCACACCTTCAGAAAATGGGGCCCATGTCTGGGTGGCTGACTGCAGGTCGTGGCTCAGTCTGTGTCAGACAGAGCCTTGTGCCCATGGAAACATAAGGACGGAGTCTGAGAACACAAGCTAGGCTTAGGTTTCTGGGTGAGGAGATGGCAGGCACAATCTCCAGACCTGAATCGAGATCTCGTGCATCTGAAGTCAGGGCGAGGATCAGACGATCGCTCAGGTTGGACTTTCTGTCCCTGATGGCCTCTTCATGAAGGGGGGGGATCACGAGCCCATTGGGGGTTTTCCCACGATGGGAGTTGTGAGAAGCTCCCAATTGCAAGGATTTTTCTTCAGGACAATTGAGACCTGTTGGTTGGCGCCAGGACAACCATTCCGAGGAGGTTTCTAAGGATGGATGGGTGGGTAGCACACCTCGTATTCCAATTGTCTCCAAGCAACAAGACAGGTTAGATCTGCTGGATCTGGGGGAGCAACCGAGGAGGCTGAGTTGAAATGGAATCTTCTATGGATGAGTCCTAATGCGTTTTTGTGTCTATGGAGACCTTGGAATGAAGCGGTGGCACTGGGGGCCTGAATGGATCTCCTAAACAGAGGCTTTGACACAGCTCCAACGTGCAAGTTTCCCATGTGTAGATGAGATTTGTTCTGATGGGTGAGTCAAGAAACAGCCATAAGATTGTATTGAAATGCAGGCCTCTGAGGAGAGATGACTTGAAAATGAAGCAATGAATCCGATTAGTGCCTAGGGGTCTGTCCATTCATTTTTATTTCTGGGGACATCTGTCTACGGGTCTGAGTGCAGGTAGGTGCTCAGATGGGCTCAGATTGCCCCTGTTTGTCATGGGAAGCCACAACACTTGGGATGGCCTCAGGGACTTTGGAGGTTTATCCTATTAGTAGGGTTGTGGCCATTTGAATGGGCACATACAATTCCCTTGGAGAGGGCAAGCACAGTCCTCAGGTTTGGTTCCAGGGGCCTGAGCCTGTAGGGTGTGTAGGCCAGAGCTGTTTGGACAGTTGTCTGAAAACACAAACTCGGCTTATGTTTCGGGTCATAGGTATGGCAGGACTGATCTACAGAAAACGAGGAGAACTCTTTGGGATATGTAAAAAGGGCGAGTGTGAGGCTCTTGCTCAAGTTTTTGTCTCTGGATATCGTGTCACTCATGGTCGTGAAATTTCCGGGTGACTGCATGGGAAATGGACGAGTCCAACTCTCTGGGAGTTTGGCCCCGTCCAAAGAGTTTGGGGTCATTCTGTGCGATGGAAGAAGTCCTTTATTGTTGTTGCTGTGGTTGTTGTGTTTTGTTTTGTTTTTCAACCTCAGGTGTCCCACCAAATGAGGGATTCCAGAGTAGAGCCCTGGGGAGGGGCGACTGGTCAGAAATCTGGTCAAAAATTGGGGCCTAGGGACATGTCAAGACCATGATGACATCTAAGGGTCCAGCAACTGAGAGGACTTACTAGAGGACAGGACTCACGCTGAGGGTCACAATGCGTGTTTATGCCCCCATTGCACTCAAGAATGGGTGGGGCCTCAGGGTGAATGCTGGTTTCTCCTACACTGAACGTTGGACAACATGCCAACCACAAGTTTTCTTGGCATGGGTAAGGAGGAGTGCTGATTTATGCATCACAGTCACCCTTGGCCAGTGATTGGAGATAAGGTCTAGGTTCTGAAGCCTGAAAACTGAGGTCGGGAAAAGATGATGACCTCAGGCCATGGCGGGTCTGATGTGCTCTCTGTGCGGTCAGCTGACTGGGTGTTGGTCAGGAGATCCGGGTTCAGGTTGTGTCAGACAGTGCATTAGTGCCCAGGTTAGACTATATAATTTGGGTACATTCGAGTGCAGTGTAGGTTTTTCCTCCTTTAAGCTGC
The DNA here is from genome assembly GCF_011764305.1 of Mustela putorius furo. Taxonomy (NCBI): domain Eukaryota; kingdom Metazoa; phylum Chordata; class Mammalia; order Carnivora; family Mustelidae; genus Mustela; species Mustela putorius. Next base: position 81,450 of record NW_025421450.1, read on the forward strand.
CTGGGCAGCTCATTAGGCAATATATTTTTTCTAGAGGGCAGGCAGATTGCTTCATTGTCATTCCGGAATTGCCAAACTTGAGGGCTTCGGGTCCAGGAGTGTGAGGACGGATATCTGAGAACACAAGCTAGACTTCGGTTTCAGGGTGAGGGCACGGCTGTTACCCCCTCAGATCTGAACCAATATCTCATGCATCTAATGTCAGGGCGAGGATCAGACATTGGCTTAGGTTGGAGTTTCTGTGCCTGACGGCCCCTTCATGAAGGGAGCAGAATCTGGCGGCCCTGGAGGTTTTCCCACGTTGGGAGTTGTGGGAAGCCCCCTTCAAGGATTCCTTCTGCGGGACAATTAAGACCTGTTGGACAGGTTCAGGACACCCCATGTGGAATGACTCCAGAGCACCGTTCGAGGATGGATGCCTGGGATGCCCGCCTCCCATTCCAATTGTCTCCTAGCAACAAGACATTTTAGAAATGATGGATCTGCGGGAGCAACCGGGGTGGCTGAGTTGAAATGGACTTTCCTGAGGATGGGTCCTAATGTGTGTTTGTGTCCATGAGGGCCTTGCAATGGGGCGGTGGCACCGGGACCCTGAAGTATTCTCCTAAGCTTTTGACATAGCTCCCATGCACACGTTTCCTTGTGGAGACGAGATTTGATCTTATGGTGCCTCAAGAAAACCCCTATGCTAGTATTGGAATCCAGGCATTTGAGGAGACATGCCTGTAAACCAAAGCAAAGGATCAGATAATGGCCTAGGGTCCTGTCTGGTTCAATCTTCTTCTCTGGGGACATCCATCTATGGTATGAGTGGAGGTAGATGCTCAGCTGGTGTCAGACCACCCTTTTTTGTCCCTGGCAACCTACACTATTGGGATGGCCTCCGGGGCTTTGGGGGGCTCTCCTAATTTGTACGATTTTGGACAATGGAATGGGCAGAATTCCCATGGATTGGGTAGGCAGAGTCCTAATGTGAGCTCCAGGCTCCCCATCCTGGAGGGTGTGTGGCCCAGGAATTTGAGGACAGAAGTCTGAAAACACAAACTCAGCTTAAGTTTGGGGACGTAGGTATGGCACGCCCGATCTACCAACCATGAGAAGAACTCTTCAGGATATGGAGAATGAGCGAGTCTGAGGCGCTTGCTCAGGCTTTTGTCTCTGGAGTTTGTATGAGCGATGGCCCTGGAATGTTGGGTAGGCCTCATGGGCCTAGGACGTATCTTCCTCTCTGTGGATTTGGCCCGATCCCAATTGTTTTTCATCAATCTGTGGGATGGGAGGACTCCTTTCTGCTTTGGTACCTCAGGTGTCCCACCAAAAGAGGAATTCCAAAGCAGAGCCCAGGGGAAGAGTGAAGGGACAACCCGAAGTATGGTTAAATATTGGGGCCTAGGGGCATGGCAAGCCCAATATGCTGTCTCTTCATCCAGCCACTGAGAGGCCTTACCTGAGGACTGGGCTCAGGCTGAGGGTCACAATGTGTGTTTGTGACCAATGCGGCCTGCAAGCATGGGTGGGGCCTCATGGGCCACACTGGTTTCAACGACACTGAACGTTGGACAACAAGCCAACCACAAGGTTTCCTGCCATGGGGAAAGAGTTCTGATCTCTGCATCATTTTCAAACTCAGGCAGTGATTAGAAATAATGTCTAGGTTCTGAAGCCTGAAAACCGAGGTTGAGAAGAGATGACGACCTAAGGCCATGGCGGGTCCGATGTGCTCAATGTGCGGCCAGCTGCTTGGGTGGGGCCAGGAGGTCCAGGCTCAGGCTGTGTCAGAAAGGGCATTAGTGCCCAGGTCAGCCTATACATTTGGGGTACAGCCGAATGGCGTGCAGATAGATTCTCATTTGGGTTTTCTGGGTAGCCCCAGAGGGCAATGTTTTTCATCTGGAGGGCAGGCAGAGTGCTGCATTGTAGTTCTGGATTGCCAAACTGGAAGGCTTGAGGGCCAGTAGCCTGAAGACGGAAGTATGAGAACCCAAGCTAGGCCTAGGTTTCTCGGTGAGGATATTGCAGGCACAATCTACAGACCTGAATCGAGATGTCGTGCATCTGAAGTCAGGGCGAGGATCAGACAATCTCTCAGGTTGTATTTTTTCTGTCCCTGATGGCCTGTTCTTGAAGGGGGTGTGGATCACGAGGCCATGGGGGTTTTCCCACGATGTGAGTTGTGAGAAGGTCCCAACTGCAAAGCTTCATCTGCAGGATAATTTAGACCTGTTGGTTGGCTCCAGGCCAACAATTCTGAGCAGGGATCTAAGGATGGATGGCTGGGTAGCCCACCTCACATTCCAATTGTCTCCAAGCAACAAGACAGGTTAGATCTGCTGGATCTGGTGGTGCAAGCGAGGAGGCTTTTGAAATGGACTGTACCGTGGATGTGTCCTAATATGTCTTTGTGTCTATGCAGACCTTGGAAAGAAGCGGTGGCCCTGGGGCCCTGAAGGGTTCTCCTAAACAGAGGCTTTGACACAGCTCCAACATGCAAGATTCCTTGTGTACATGAGACTTGTTCTGATGGGTGAATCAAGAAACAGCCATATGCTGGTATTGAAATCCAGGCCTCTGAGGAGAAATGCCTGGAAAACAAAGCAATGGATCCGATTAGTGCCTAGGGGCCTGTTCGTTCCTTTTTATTTCTGGGGACATCAGTCTACGGGTCTGAGTGCAGGTAGGTGCTCAGATGGGCTCAGATTGCACCTGTTTGTCCTGGGAAGCCACAACTATTGGGATGGCCTCAGGGACTAGGGAGGTGTATCCTATTAGTAGGGTTGTGGCCATTTGAATGGGCACATACAATTCCCTTGGAGAGGGCAAGCACAGTCCTCAGGTTTGGCTCCAGGGGCCTGAGCCTGTAGGGTGTGTAGGCCAGAGCTGTTTGGACAGTTGTCTGAAATCAGTAACTCGGCTTATGTTTCGGGCCATAGGTATGGCAGGACTGATCTACAGAAAATTAGATGAACTCTTTGGGATATGAAAAAAGGGCGAGTGTGAGGCTCTTGCTCAAGTTTTTGCCTCTGGATATCGTGTCAATCATGGTCGTGAAATTTCCGGCTGACTTCATGGGAATTGGATGATTCTTACTCTCTGGGGGTTTGGCCCAGTCCAAAGACTTTGGGGTCATTCTGTGGGATGGAAGAGGTCCGTTTTGTTGTTGTTGTTGATTTGTTTTGTCTTGTTTTCAACCTCAGGTGTCCCACCAAATGAGGGATTCCAGAGTAGAGCCCTGGGGAGGGGCGACTGGACAGCCAGAAATCTGGTCAAAAATTGGGGCCTAGGGACATGTAAAACCCATGATGACATCTAAGGGTCCAGCCACTGAGAGGACTTAGAGAGGACAGGAGTCATGCCGAGGGTCACAATGCGTGTTTATGCCCCCATCGCACTCAAGAATGGGCGGGGCCTCAGCTTGAATGCTGGTTTCTCCTACACTGAATGTTGGACAACATGCCAACCACAAGGTTTCTTGGCATGGGTAAGGAAGAGTTCTGATTTCTGCATCACAGTCACCCCTGGGCAATGATCGGAGATAAGGTGTAGGTTCTGAAGCCTGAAAACTGAGGTAGGGAAGAGATTATGACCTATGGCTTGGCGGGTCTGAGGTGCTCAGTGTGCGGTCAGCTGTCTGGGTTTGGTCAGGAGGTCCGGGCTCAGGTTGTGTCAGACAGTGCATTAGTGCCCAGGTTAGACTATATAATTTGGGTACATTCGAGTGCCGTGTAGGTTTTTCGTCCTTTAAGCTGCCTGGGCAGCCCATTAGGCAATATATTTTTTCTACAGGTCAGGCAGAGTGCTTCATTGTTGGTCCGGAATTGCCAAACTTTAGGGCTTCGGGGCCAGAAGTGTGAGGAAGGAAGACTGTGAACACAAGCTAAACCTAGGTTTCAGAGTGAGGGCACGGCAGTTAGCCCCTGCAGATCTGAACCAATACCTCATGAATCTGATGTCAGGTCGAGGATCAGACTTTGGCTCAGGTGGGAGTTTCTGTGCCTGACGGCCCCTTCATGAAGGGAGCGGAATCTCGAGGCTTTGGATGTTTTCCCACGTTGGGAGTTGTGGGAAGCCCCCTTCATGAATTCCTTCTGTGCGACAATTGAAACCTGTTGGACAGCTCCAGGCCATCCCATATGGAATGACTCCAGAGCACCGTTCGAGGATGGAAGCCTGGGAAGCCCGCCTCGAATTCCGTTGTCTCCTAGCAACAAGACAGTTTAGATCTGATGGATCTCTTGGAGCAACTGGGTGGTTGAGTTGAAATGGACTTTCCTGAGGATGGGTCCTAATGTGTGTTTGTGTCCAAGAGGGCCTTGGAATGGGGCGTTGGCACCGGGACCCTGAAGTATTCTCCTAAGCTTTTGACATAGCTCCCATGCACTCGTTTTCTTGTGGAGACAAGATTTGTTCTTATGGTGCCTTGAGAAAACCCCTATGCTGGTATTGGAATCCAGGCTTTTGAGGAGACATGCCTGTAAACCAAAGCAAAGGATCCGATAATGGCCTCGGGTCCTGTCTGGTTCAATCTTCTTCTCTGGGGACATCCATCTATGGAATGAGTGGAGGTAGATGCTCAGCTGGTGTCAGACCGCTCTTTTTAGTCCCGGGCGACCTACACAATTGGGAAGGCCTCCGGGGCTTTGGAGGGTCCTCCTAATTTGTACGATTTTGGACAATGGAATGGGCAGAATTCCCATGGATTGGGTAGTCACAGTCCTAATGTGTGGTTCCAGGGGCCCCATCCTGGAGGGCGTGTGGCCCAGGACTTTGAGGACAGAAGTCTGAAAACACAAACTCAGCTTAAGTTTGGGGACGTAGGTATGGCACGCCCGATCTACAAACCATGAGAAGAACTCTTCAGGATATGAAGAAAGAGCGAGTCTGAGGCGCTTGCTCAGGCTTTTGTCTCTGGAGTTTGTATCTGCGATGGCCCTGGAATGTTGGGTAGGCCTCATGGGCCATGGACGAATCTTCCTCTCTGTGGATTTGGCCCGATCCCAATTGTTTTTCATCAATCTGTGGGATGGGAGAACACCTTTCAGCTTTGTTACCTCAGGTGTCCCACCAAAAGAGGAATTCCAAAGCAGAGCCCTGGGGAAGAGTGAAGGGACAACCCGAACTATGGTTAAATATTGGGGCCTAGGGGCATGGCAAGCCCAATATGCTGTCTCTTCATCCAGTCAATGAGAGGCCTTACCTGAGGACTGGGCTCAGGCTGAGGGTCACAATGTGTGTTTGTGACCAATGTGGCCCGCAAGCATGGGCGGGGCCTCATGGGCCACACTTGTTTCAACGACACTGAACGTTGGACAACATGCCAACCACAAGGTTTCCTGCCATGGGGAAAGAGTTCTGATTTCTGCATCATTTTCAAACCCGGGCAGTGATTGGAGATAAGGTCTAGGTTCTGAAGCCTGAAAACCGAGGTTGAGAAGAGATGACGACCTAAGGCCTGGCGGGTCCGATGAGCTCAATGTGCGGCCAGCTGTCTGGGTGGGGCCAGGAGGCCCAGGCTCAGGCTGTGTGAGAAAGGGTATTAGTGCCCATGTTAGCCTATACATTTGGGGTACAGCCGATTTTTGTGCAGGTTGATCCTCATTTGGGTTTTCTGGGTAGCCCCAGAGGGCAATGTTTTTCATCTGGAGGGCAGGCAGAGTGCTGCATTGTAGTTCTGGATTGCCAAACTGGAGGGCTTGTGGGCAAGTAGTGTGAATATGGAAATTTGAGAACCCAAGCTAGGCCTACGTTTATCGGTGAGGATAAGGCAGACACAATCTACAGACTTGAATCGAGATCTCGTGCATCTGAAGAAAGGGAGAAGATCAGACAATTGCTCAGGTTGGACTTTATGTCCCTGATGGCCCCTTCTTGAAGGGGGTGTGGATCACGAGGCCATGGGGGTTTTCCCACGATGTGAGTTGTGAGAAGCTTCCAACTGCAAAGCTTCATCTGCAGGACAATTGAGACCTGTTGGTTGGTTCCAGGCCAATGATTCCGAGCAGGGTTCTAAGGATGGATGGCTGAGTAGCCCACCTCGCATTCCAGTTGTCTCCAAGCAACAAGACAGGTTAGATCTGCTGGATTTGCAACCGAGGTTGCTGAGTTGAAATGGACTCTCCCGTGGATGTGTCCTAATATGTTTTTGTGTCTATGGAGTCCTTTGAAAGAAGCGGTGGCACTGGGGCCCTGAAGGGTTCTCCTAAACAGAGGCTTTGACACAGCTCCAACGTTCAAGTTTCCCATGGGTACATGAGAGTTTTCTGATGGGTGAGTCAACAAAACAGCCATATGCTGTTATTGAAATCCAGGCCTCTGAGGGGAAATGCCTGGAAAACAAAGCAATGGATCCGATTAGTGCCTAGGGGCCTGTTCGTTTCTTTTTATTTCTGGGGACATCAGTCTACGGGTCTGAGTGCAGGTAGGTGCTCAGATGGGCTCAGATTACCCCTGTTTGTCCTGGGATGCCACAACTATTGTGATGGCCTCAGGGACTTTGGAGGTTTATCCTATTAGTAGGGTTGTGGCCATTTGAAGGGGCACATACAATTCCCTTGGAGAGTGCAAGCACAGTCCTCGGGTTTGGCTCCAGGGTCCTGAGCCTGTAGGGTGTGTGGGCCAGAACTGTTTGGACAGTTGTCTGAAAACACAAACTCGGCTTATGTTTCGGGTCATAGGTATGGCAGGACTGATCTACAGAAAACTAGGAGAACACTTTGGGATATGTAAAAAGGGCGAGTGTGAGGCTCTTGCTCAAGTTTTTGTCTCTGGATATCGTGTCACTCATGGTCGTGATATTTCCGGGAGACTGCATTGGAAATGGACGAGTCTTACTCTCTGAGGGTTTGGCCCCCTCCAAAGAGGTTGGGGTCATTCTGTGGGATGGATGAGGTCCGTTTTTTGGTTGTTGTTGATTTGTTTTGTTTTGTTTTGTTTTTTTCAAGCTCAGGTGTCCCACCAAATGAGGGACTCCAGAGTAGAGCCCTATAGAGAGGCTACTGGACAGTCAGAAATCTGGTAAAAAATTGGGGCCTAGGGACATGTCAAGACCATGATGACATCTAAGGGTCCAGCAACTGAGAGGACTTACTAGAGGACAGGACTCATGCTGAGGGTCAAAATGCGTGTTTATGCCCCTATCGCACTCATGAATGGGCGGGGCCTCAGTGTGAATGCTGGTTTCTCCTACACAGAATGTTAGACAACATGCCAACCACAAGGTTTCTTGGCATGGTAAGGAAGAGTTCTGATTTCTGCATCAAAGTCACCCCTGGGCAGTGATTGGAGATAAGGTCTAGGTTCTGAAGCCTGAAAACTGAGGTAGGGAAGAGATGATGACCTAAGGCCATGGCGGGTCTGATGTCCTCAGTATGCGGTGAGCTGTCTGGGTGTTGGTCAGGTGGTCCGGGCTCAGGTTGTGTCAGACAGTGCATTAGTGCCCAGGTTAGACTATATAATTTGGGTACATTCGAGTGCCGTGTAGGATTTTCCTTCTTTAAGCTGCCTGGGCATTTCATTAGGCAATATATTTTGCTAGAGGGCAGGCAGAGTGCTTCATTGTCAGTCTGGAATTGCCAACTTGAGGGCTTCGTGGCCAGGAGTTGAGGACGGAAGTCTGAGATCACAAGCTAGACTTCGGTTTCAGGGTGAGGGCACGGCAGGTACCCCCTGCAGATCTGAACCAATATCTCATGCATCTGTTGTCAGGGCGAGGATCAGACGTTGGCTCAGGTTGGAGTTTCTGTGCCTGACGGCCCCTTCATGAAGGGAGCGGAATCTCGAGGCCCTGGAGTATTTCCCACGTTGGGAGTTGTGGGAAGCCCCATTCAAGTATTCCTTCTGCGGGATGATTGAGAACTGTTGGACAGCTCCAGGACATCCCATATGGAATGACTCCAGAGCACCATTCGAGGATGGATGCCTGGGATGCCCGCCTCCCATTCCAATTGTCTCCTAGCAACAAGACAGTTTAGAAATGATGGATCTGCGGGAGCAACCGGGGTGGCTGAGTTGAAATGGACTTTCCTGAGGATGGGTCCTAATGTGTGTTTCTGTCCATGAGGGCCTTGGAATTTGGCGGTGGCACTGGGACCCTGAAGTATTCTCCTAAGCTTTTGACATAGCTCCCATGCACACGTTTCCTTGTGGAGACGAGATTTGTTCTTTTGGTGCCTCAAGAAAACCCCTCTGCTGGTATTGGAATCCAGGCTTTTGAGGAGACATGCCCGTAAACCAAAGCAAAGGATCCGATAATGGCCTAGGGTCCTGTCTGGTTCAATCTTCTTCTTTGGGGACATCCATCTATGGTATGAGTGGAGGTAGATGCTCAGCTGGTGTCAGACTGCCCTTTTTTGTCCTGGGCGACCTACACTATTGGGATGGCCTCCGGGGTTTGGAGGGTTCTCCTAATTTGTACGATTTTTGACAATGGAATGGGCAGAATTCCCATGGATTGGGTAGGCAGAGTCCTAATGTGTGGCTCCAGGGGCCGCAGCCTGGAGGGTGAGTGGCCCAAGACTTTGAGGACAGAAGTCTGAAAACACAAACTCAGCTTAGGTTTGGGGACGTAGGTATGGCACGCCCGATCTACAAACCATGAGAGGAACTTTACTGGATATGAATAATGAGCGAGTCTTAGGCGCTTGCTCAGGCTTTTATCTCTGGATTTTGTATCCGCGATGGCCCTGGAATGTTGGGTAGGCCTCATGTGCCATGGACGAATCTTCCTCTCTGTGGATTTGGCCCGATCCCAATTGTTTTTCGTCAATCTGTGGGATGGGAGCACTCCTTTCAGGTTTGTTATGTCAGGTGTCCCAACACAAGAGGTATTCCAAAGCAGAACCCGGGGGAAGAATGAAGGGACAACCCGAACTATGCTTAAAAATTGGGGCCTAGGGGCATGGCAAGCCCAATATGCTATCTCTTCATCCCGCCACTGAGAGGCCTTACCTGAAGACTGGGCTCAGGATGTGGGTCACTTTTTGTGTTTGTGACCAATGTGGCCCGCAAGCATGGGCGGGACCTCATGGGCCACACTGGTTTCAACGAACTGAACGTTGGACAACATGCCAACCACAAGGTTTCTTGCCATGGGGAAAGAGTTCTGATTTCTGCTTCATTTTCAAACGCGGGATGAGTTGGAGATAATGTCTAGGTTCTAAAGCCTGAAAACCGAGGTTGAGAAAAGATGACGAGCTAAGGCCATGGCGGGTCCGATGTGTTCAATGTGCGGCCAGCTGCTTGGGTGGGGCCAGGAGGTCCAGGCTCAGGCCGTGTCAGAGAGGTCATTAGTGCCCAGGTCAGCCTATATATTTGGGGTACAGCCGAATGGCGTGCAGGTTGATCCTCATTTGGGGTTTCTGGGTAGCCCCGGAGGGCAACGTTTTTTGTCTGGAGGGCAGGCTGAGTGCTGCATTGTAGTTCTGGATTGCTAAACTGGAGGGCTTGTGGGCCAGTATTCTGAGGATGGAAGACTGAGAACACAATTAGGTGTAGGTTTCTGGGTGAGGATATGGGAGGCACAATCTACACACCTGAATCGAGATCTTGTGCCTCTGAAGTCAGGGCGAGGATCGTTCGATCACTCAGGTTGGACTTTCTGTCCCTGATGGCCCCTTCTTGAAGGGGGGTGGATCACGAGGCCATGGGGTTTTTCCCACCTTGGGAGTTGTGAGAAGCTCCCAGCTGCAAAGATTCTTCTGCAGGACAATTGAGACCTGTTTGTTGGCTCCAGGCCAACGATTCCAAGCAGGGTTCTAAGTTTGGATGGCTGGGTGGCCCTCCTGGCATTCCAAATGTCTCCAAGCAACAAGACAGGTTAGATCTGCTGGATCTGGGGGAGCAATCTAGGAGGCTGAGTTGAAATGGACTCTACCTTGGATGTGTCCTAATATATTTTTGTGTCTATGGAGACCTTGGAAAGAAGCGGTGGCACTGGGGCCCTGAAGGGTTCTCCTAAACAGAGGCTTTGACACAGCTCCAACGTTCAAGTTTCCCATGTGTACATGAGATTTGTTCTGATGGGTGAGTCAAGAAACAGCCATATGCTGGTATTGAAATCCAGGCCTCTGAGGAGAAATGCCTGGAAAACGAAGCAATGGATCCGATTAGTGCCTAGGGGCCTGTTCGTTCCTTTTTATTTCTGGGGACATCAGTCTACGGGTCTGAGTGCAGGTAGGTGCTCAGATGGGCTCAGATTGCCCCTGTTTGTCCTGGGAAGCCACAACTATTGGGATTGCCTCAGGGACTTTGGAGGTGTATCCTATTAGGAGGGTGTGGCCATTTGAATGGGCACATACAATTCCCTTGGAGAGGGCAAGCACAGTTCTCGGGTTTGGCTCCAGGGGCCTGAGCCTGTAGGGTGTGTAGGCCAGAGCTGTTTGGACAGTTGTCTGAAAACACAAACTCGGCTTATGTTTCGGGTCATAGGTACGGCAGGACTGATCTACAGAAAACGAGAACTCTTTGGGATATGTAAAAAGGGCGAGTGTGAGGCTCTTGCTCAAGTTTTTGTCTCTGGATATCGTGTCACTCATGGTCGTGAAATTTCCGGGTGACTTCATGGGAAATGGACGAGTCTTACTCTCTGGGGGTTTAGCCCCATCCAAAGAGTTTGGGGTCATTCTGTAGAATAGAAGAGGTCCGTTTTTTGGTTGTTGTTGATTTGTTTAGTTTTGTTTTTCAACCTCATGTGTCCCACCAAATGAGGGATTCCAGAGTAGAGCCCAGGGTAGGGGCGACTGGACAACCAAAAATCAGGTCATAAATTGGGGCCTAGGGACATGTCAAGCCCATGATGAAATCTAAGGGTCCAGCCACTGAGAGGACTTACTAGAGGACAGGACTCACGCTGAGTGTCACAATGCGTGTTTATGCCCCCGTCGCACTCAAGAATGGGCGGGGCCTCAGGGTGAATGCTGGTTTTTCCTACACTGAACGTTGGACAACATGCCAACCACAAGGTTTCTTGGCATGGGTAAGGAGGAGTTCTGATTTCTGCATCACAGTCACCCCTGGCCAGTGATTGGAGATAAGGTCTAGGTTCTGAAGCCTGAAAACTGAGGTAAGGGAGAGATGATGTCCTAAGGCCATGGCGGGTCTGATGTGCTCAGTGTGCGGTCATATGTCTGGGTGTTGGTCAGGAGGTCCGGTCTCAGGTTGTGTGACAGTGCATTAGTGCCCAGGTTAGACTATATAATTTGGGTACATTCGAGTGCCCTGTAGGTTTTTCCTCCTTTAAGCTGCCTGGGCAGGTCATTAGGCAATATATTTTTTCTAGAGGGCAGGCAGATTGCTTCATTGTCAGTCCGGAATTGCCAAATTTGAGGGCTTCGGGGCCAGGAGTGTGAGGACGAAAGTCTGAGAACACAAGCTAGACTTCGGTTTCAGGGTGAGGGCACGGCAGGTACCCCCTGCAGATCTGAACCAATATCTCATGCATCTGATGTCAGGGCGAGGATCAGATGTTGGCTCAGGTTGGAGTTACAGTGCCTGACGGTCCCTTCATTAAGGGAGCTGAATCTCGAGGCCCTGGTTGTTTTCCCACGTTGGGAGTTGTAGAAAGCCCCCTTCAAGGATTCCTTCTGCGGGATTATTGAGAACTTTTGGACAGCTCCAGGACATCCCATATGGAATAACTCCAGAGCACCCTTCGAGGATGAATGCCTGGGAAGCCCGCCTCGCATTCCCTTTGTCTCCTAGCAACAAGACAGTTTAGAAATGATGGATCTGAGGGAGCAACCGGGGTGGCTGAGTTGAAATGGACTTTCCTGAGGATGGGTCCTAATGTGTGTTTGTGTCCATGAGGGCCTTGGAATGGGGCGGTGGCACCAGGACCCTGAAGTATTCTCCTAAGCTTTTGACATAGCTCCCATGCACACATTTCCTTTTGGAGACGAGATTTGTTCTTTTGGTGCCTCAAGAAAACCCCTCTGCTGGTATTTGAATCCAGGCTTTTGAGGAGACATGCCCGTAAACCAAAGCAAAGGATCTGATATGGCCTAGGGTCCTGTCTGGTTCAATCTTCTTCTCTGGGGACATCCATCTATGGTATGAGTGGAGGTAGATGATCCGCTGGTGTCAGACCGCCCTTTTTTGTCCCGGGCAACCTACACTATTGGGATGGCCTCTGGGGCTTTGGAGGGTTCTCCGAATTTGTGTGATTTTGGACAATGGAATGGGCGAATTCCCATGGATTGGGTAGGCACAGTCCTAACGTGTGGCTCCAGGGGCCGCAGCCTGGAGGGTGTGTGGCCCAGGACTTTGAGGACAGAAGTCTGAAAACACAAACTCAGCTTAGGTTTGGGGACATAGGTATGGCACGCCCGATCTACAAACCATGAGAAGACATCTTCAGGATATGAAGAAAGAGCGAGTCTGAGGCGCCTGCTCAGGCATTTGTCTCTGGAATTTGTATCCGCAATGGCCCTGCAATGTTGGGTAGGCCTCATGGGCCATGGACGAATTTTCCTCTCTGTGGATTTGGCCTGATCCCAATTGTTTTTCGTCAATCTGTGGGATGGGAGGACTCCTTTCAGCTTTGTTACCTCAGGTGTCCCACCACAAGAGTAATTCCAAAGCAGAGCCCTGGGGAAGAGTGAAGGGACCACCTGATTTATGGTTAAAAATTGGGGCCTAGGGGCATGGCAAGCCCAATATGCTGTCTCTTCATCCAGCCACTGAGAGGCCTTACCTGAGGACTGGGCTCAGGCTGAGGGTTACAATGTGTGTTTGTGACCATGTGGCCCGCAAGCAAGCATGGGCTGGGCCTCATGGGCCACACTGGTTTCAAATACACTGAACATTGGACAACATGCCTACCACAAGGTTTCTTGCCATGGGTAAAGTGTTCTGATTTCTGCATCATTTTCAAACATTGTTAAAATGTTTATACTCTAGACAAGATGGCGGAGAAGCAGGAGGAGGCTCCCTTTCTACCTAGACCCTAAAGTGAGCTGATTACTTCTATTGAACTCCACTCACCGACAAAATCAATCTGAGACCCGAATTATACAATCTGGATCTTTACCGGAGCAGAAGACGCCAGTGGGTAGATTAAGCAGTGTGGGAAAGTCGGACTGATACAGAAGATAAACAAAAGGGGGAGGGTGCTACCAGAGGTGACCCACTGGAAAGTAATATCCCAATACGAGAGTGCCCTGCGTCTGTGCACCAGCATTATCTCAGAAGTATGGTAGAAATCACTCAAGAAGAGCAAAGGATCACTGGGGAGAAATTGCAGGAATCGGGGTATTAGGGTCAGGGGCTTAAGTCCCCAGACCCAGGACAGCCACCCCTGGTGCAGAGCCAGAAAGAGTGCAGCAGAGAAAACAGGTCTTGGTCCCTGAACCACCAGCAAGCTCGCCTGAGAGCATGTGGTGCCCAGCTCCCATGAGGGGCTTTGAGCCTTGCCAGCCAACAGGAGCACAGCCTTTTTGCAGTCCCCATGCAATTGCCCTGTCATGCCATCAGAGTCCGAGTCATGCCCTGCGCCCTCCCCAGACAGAGATGGCACAGGCACCAGCCTGGTGCTCTCGGACCTGGAAAGACCAGGCACTCCCAGCTTATGCCAGTGGAAAAATCTCAGTGTGCGATTGCTGCTTGGAACTTCTCTGGAAGCCTGGAGCTGCCCAGACCGCCGCCACTGCTATGGTTTTGGGTATAAGCAAAAAATCTTGAGTCCCCAGGGACCGCGACTAGGAACCTGCTCTGCCAGTGTTGAAGGGGGGATTTATTTGGGCTCTGCAGCCAGATTGAGGCTTCTCTCTGAGAAGGAGGTCAGGGTACAGTTTGCTTTCCTCTAAACCTACAAAAACCTTCAAAAGCCCTCAAGGCAAAAGAGAAAAAGAAAAGTGAGCAAATATAAAAACCTCCAGAGAACAAAAGCCTGAAAAAACCAGTTTCCTAAGAGCCCACCCCCTTGCGGGAGGTGGGAGGAATTAACTCAGAGAACATCACTGACTGAAAATCCATGTGGCAGGACCCTCCCCCAGAAAACGAACTGGGAAATGAAAAAAAAAAAGACAAGAGAACAACCACCACTACTTCAGAGGACAATTTTTATTATTAATTTGTTCCCACTATCCTGGCTCATTTTTTTAAAGATAATTTTTTATTATTATATAGAAAATTTTTTAACCTATTTACCGTCACAGTGAGATGTCCAGTACATCAAATTCCATAATAACCTTCTAACCTGAACCTTTTGATACATACACCTGTGTTTTCCTTTTGCATTTCTGTTTTTTCAATTTATTTTTTTTTAATTTAGTTTAGTTTAGTCTAGTTTATTCCTTTTTTCAATTTTTATTTTCTAATATTTATATAGAATTAAACTTCAAGGTAATCCTCTTTCCCCAATGAATGCCACCCGTATAGGTAAAACTATTCCTAATCCCTCTTTATCTTAGGAAAGTGGAGTCTTTAACAAATATATCAAGATACATCCGGAAAAAACAAAACAAAACAAACAGAAAAACAAACAAACAAACAAACAAAAAACACCTTCCTCACCCACACTGAGAATTTACAACCACTCTACAATATTTTTCTTCCACCAGTATTTCTGTGTTTTTTTTATTTATATATTTGACAGAGAGAGATCACAAGTAGGCAGAGAGGCAGGCAGAGAGAGAGAGGAGGAAGCAGGCTCCCTGCTGAGCAGAGAGCCCGATGCGGGACTCGATCCCAGGACCCTGAGAACATGACCTGAGCCAAAGGCAGCGGCTTAACCCACTGAGCCACACAGGCGCCCCTATTTCTGTGTTTTTGTGTTTGTCCTGATAGTATATAAATATAACACTCGGGGTTCTTTCTGATGAGGTTATTCCTTTATTTGCATATATATATGCAAATATATATATATATTTTTTTTTTCTCTTCTCATATACTTTTATCAGTCTTTTTGTTTGTCTGTTTTTGTTTGTAAACTTCATTAATCTTACCTTGGAACCCATTTGGGTTGAACCTTCTGTTTTATCTCACCTTTCATTCTTGTCTCTCTCCCTCTCTCTTTTTTTCTTTACCTTTTCTTTTTCCTCTGATTTGGGTGGGTAACTCTGATTGATCAGAAGCATTCCAGGGTGCACCTTGACTGCACCACTGTCGATACATCCAGCTACACCCATTCAGCCATCTCTCACCAAAATGAGTAGGAGGAGGAATGCCCAACAGAAGAAAAATGGGCCTTCTGCAACAGAGCTTATGGCCATCAACATAGACAATGTGTCAGAAAGAGAATTCAGGCTAACTATTATCCAAGCAATAGCTAGGTTGGAGAAAGCCATGAGTGACCAAAAGGAATTGATTAGAGCCGAACTTAAAACGACCAGAGATCACATTTTCAATATTAGGGAAGAGCTGAAAACTACCAGGGTTGAGATTCACAATGCTCTCAATGAGTTCCACTCTAACATAATTCTCTCAAAGCTAGAGTAACTGAGACAGAAGATAGAATTAGTGATCTGGAGAATGAACAGATAGAGAAAAAGTATCAGGAGGAAGCCTTAAACAAACAGCTTAGAGCCATGAAAACAGAATCACGGAAATAAATGATGCCATGAAATGTTCCAACGTCAGAATTATTAGAATCCCTGAAGGAGAGGAGAAAGAAAGAATTCTAGAAGATATAGTGGAACAAGTTCTTCATGAAAATTTTCCGAATCTCGTGAATGGAACCAGCATTCCTGTACTAGAGGCCGAATGGTTTCCCCCCAAGATTACAGATTCTCAACAGTCCTCTAGACACCTAGTAGTAAGAATGAAGAAATATAATTGTAGGCAGAACCTCTTGAAAGTAGCTAGGACAAATAAGATCGTTACGTACAGAGGAAAGCCCATCAGACTAATGTCATACCTCTAAGCAGACACCTGGCAAGCCAGAGAGGGCTGGCAATATATATTAAGGGCATTGAATGAGAAGAACATGCAGCCAAGAATACTTTACCCAGCAAGACTGACATTCAAAATGGATGGAGAGATAAAGATTTTTTTATAAAATACAATGGCACAGGGTTGCTGATTGGATAAAACAACAGGACCCATCCATATGTTGTCTACAAGAGACCCATTTTGAACCTAAAGATACACCCAGACTGAAAGTGAAGGGATGGAGAAGCATCTTTCATGCCAATGGGCTTCAAAAGAAGGCCAGGGTAGCAATTATCATATCAGATAAATTAGATTTTAAACTAAAGGCTGTAGACAGAGGTACAGAAGGACACTACATAATCCTTAAAGGGACTATCCATCAAGATGATCTAACAATTGTAAATATCTATGCTCCCAATATGGGAGCAGCCAATTACATAAGAAAACTGTTAATCAAGATAAAGGGTCATATTGATTTAATGCACTCATCATTGGAGATCTTAACATGCCTCTCTCAGAAATAGACAGATCATTGAAGCAGAAAATCAATAAAGAAACAAGAGCATTGATTGACACACTGGACCAGATGGACCTTATAGATATATACAGAACATTCCACCCTAAAAAACAAAAAATACTCATTCTTCTCAAGTCCACATGGAGCCTTCTCAAGAAGAGACCACATACTGAGTCACAAAAAAGGACTCAACCGATACCAAAAGACTGAAATTATTTCCTGCACATCCTCAGATCATAATGCTTTGAAACTGGAGCTCAATCACAAGGAAACGTACAGAAGGAAATCAAACACCTGGAAGCTAAAGACCACCTTGCTTAAGAATGCTTGGATCAACCAGGAGATCAAAGAAGAACTGAAATAATGCATGGAAACCAATGAGAATGAAGACACTTGGATCCAAAACCTGTGGGATACAGCAAAGGCCGTCCTAAGGGGGTAATACATAGCCATACAAGCATCCCTCAAAAAAACAAACAAACAAACAATCAAACAGAAACTGAATAATCCATAACACAGGAGCTGTCTTTACACCTTAAAGAACTGGAAAATCAACAACAAAACAAACCAACTCCACACACAAGAAGGGAAATAATCAAGATTAGAGCTGAGATCAATGAGGTAGAAACCAGAGATAGAGTAGAACATATCAGTGAAACTAGAAGCTAGTTTTTTGAAAGAATCAATAAGATCGATGAACCATTGGCCACACTAATCCAAAATAAAAGAGAGAAAGCTCAAATTCATAAAATTATGAATGAAAAGGGAGAGATTACAACGATCACCAAGGAAATAGAAACAACTATCAGAAGTTATCAACAGTTATATGCCAATAAGCTAAGCAACCTAGATGAAATGGATGCATTCCTGGAAAACTATAAACTCCCAAAATTGAACCAGGAAGAAACTGACAACCTGAAGACCAATATCTAGTAAGGAGGTTGAAGCGGTGATCAAAAACCTCCCCAAAAACAAGAGCCAAGGCCCTGATGGATTCCCTTGGGAATTCTATGAATCATTCAAAGAAAAAATAACACCTATTCTCCTGAAACTGTTTCAAAAAATTGAAGCAGAGAGAGGTCGACAAGACGGCGGGGAAATAGGAGGAGATGGTCTTTCTATCTGTACCCCAAAATGAGCTGATTACCTACCAAAGAACTCCAATCACCCATGAAATTACCCTGAGATCAGTATTATACACGTCTGGATCTCTACAGGGGCAGAAGACACCAGTGGGCAGGTAATGCGGAGTGAGAATGGGGAACTGATATCAGATGATAAACAAAAGGGGGAGGGAGCCACCAGAGGCAAGCAGTTGGAAAGTAATACCCCAATAGGAGCGAGAGTGCCCTGCGTCTGGGGACCAGCATGAACTTGGAGACTGGTGGAAAGCACTCCAAAAGAGCTAAGAATCTAGGGGGGGGGGTGGAAATTGTGGGAATTGGGATGGCTAGGGACAGGCCCTTAAGTCCATGGTCCCAGGACAGCCTCCCCTGGTGCTGAGCCAGAGAGAGTGCAGCCAAGAAACCAGGTCTTGGTCCCTAAGCCTCCAGGGCACCTGAGAATGCATGGGTTCTGGCTCCCGTGAGGGGATGGGAGCCACACTGGATGGCAGAATCCATGGGATACTCCCCTGAGAGAGGTATAAAGGCCCAGCCAGTGCCCTTTCATATGCGCCATTGTTTCAGAGCCTGCACCAAACTCTCCCCTGAGAGAGGTGCTGAAGGCCCAAACTGGTGCTCTCAAATCTGCACCTTGTTCTCAGAGCCTGAGACCTGCCCGTGAACCTCAGCCTCCCCTGAAATTGGTGCATGCAAGCCGGGTGCTCTTAGACCGAGAAAGACCAGGCACTCCCAGCCCAGGCCAGCAGGAATATCTCAGTGTGTGATTGCTCTTGGAACCTCTCTGGCGGTTTGGAACTTCCCAGACAGCCGCCACTTCCTTGGCTTTGGGTACCCCAGGGACAGCGACTTGAAACCTGCTCTGCCAGTGGCCCATGGGGAACTTATTTAGACTCTGCAGCCAGACTGAGGCTTCTCTCTGAGAGGGAGAACAGGGTGTGGTTTATTTTCCTCTAAAACTACAAAAACCATCAAAAGCAGTCAAAGTGTGAAAAAAAGTGAATAAACATAAAAACCTCCAGAGAACAAAAATCTGAAAAAAAAAAAAATCAGTTTAGTCAGAGCCCACCATCTTGAGGGGGGCGTGAAAACTTAACTCAGGGAACATCACTGACTGAAAACCCACCTGTCAGGCCCCTCCCCCAGAAAACAAACCAAGAAAGAAAAAAAAAAAAAGAGAAAAAAAATGAAAAAGGACTACAAGAGTACAACCACTACTTCATAGGAAAAGTACTCTTTTCCATTCATTCCCACTATTCTGATATATATGTAATTTTATTAACCTATTTACCATCACAGCGAGCTGTCCAGTACATCAAATTCCATAATAACTTTCTAACCTGAACTTTTTGATACATACACCTATGTTTTCCTTCTGCATCTATTTTTTTATTCCTACATTTTTTTTATATTTTAGTTTAGTTTAGTTTTTTTCCTTTTTATTTTTATCTTCTATTATTCTTATAGATTTAAACTTCAAAGTAGTCCCCTTTCCCCAATCAATACTACCCCTATCCCTATAGGTAAATAATTTTTAATACCCCTTTATCTTAGGAAAGTTGAGTCCTTTAACAAAGATATCAAGATACATCCAGGAAGAATTAAAACAACCTTCCTCGCACACACTGAGAATTTATAACCACTCTCCAATCTTTATCTTCCACCATTGTTTCTGTGTTTTTGTGTTTGTCCTGAAAGTATATAAATTTTACACGTGGGTTTTTTTTTTTTTTGACGAAGTTCTTCCTTTTTTTGTGTATATATATATATATATTTTTTTTCTCTTGTCAAATACTTTTATCAGTCTTTTTTGTCTACTTCATAAATCTTACCTTGGGGCCCATTTGGGCTTAACTTTCTCTTTAATCTTCCTTTCCTTTCCTGTCTCTCTCTATCTTTTTTTTTTTTCTTTTTCTTTTCTTTTGTCTCTCATTTGGGTGGGGATTCCTGATTGTTCAGACGTGTTCCAGGGTGCACCTTGACTGCACCATGGTTGATACATCCAGCTACATCTGTTCAGTCATCTCTCACCAATGACTAGGAGGAGGAATGCCCAACAGAAGAAAAATACAGGGGATGGACCTTCTGCACTAGAGCTAATGGCTATCAACATAGACAATATGTAGGAAAGAGAATTCAGGTTAACAATTATCCAGGCAATAGCTAGTTTGGAGAAAGGCATGGAGGACCAAACATAATTGATTAGGGCCAAGCTGAAACCGATGAGACATGATGTTCACAATGTTAGGGCGGAGCTTAAAGCTACCAGGGAGGAGGTCCACAGTGCTCTCAATGAGTTCCAATCTAATCTAAACTCTTTCAAAGCTAGGGTAACTGAGACAGAAGATAGAATTAGTGATCTGGAGGACAAACAGATAGGGAGAAAGGATCAGGAAGAAGCCTGGAACAAACAGCTTAGAATCACGAAAACAGAACCAGGTAAATAAATGATGCCATGAAACGTTCCAACATCAGAATTACTGGAATCCCTGAAGGGGAGAAGAAAGAAAGATCTAGAAGATATAGTGGAACAAGACTTCAAGAAAATTTTCCCAATCTCACGAATGTAACCAGAATTCATGTACTAGAGGCTAAATGGTCTCCACCCAAGGTTATACATTCCAAAAAAAAAAAAAAAAACCCAGGACACCTGATAGTCAAATTGAGGAATTATAATTGTAGGTATAATCTCCTGAAAGCTGCTAGGGCAAAGAGGCTCCTTACTTACATAGGAAAGCCCATCAATATAACATCAGACCTGTCCACAGAAGCCTGGCAAGCCAGAAAACGCTGGCAAGATATATTCAGGGCACTAAATGAGAAGAACATACAGCCAAGAATACTTTATCCATCAAGACTAACATTCAGAATGGATGGAGATATAAAGAGTTTCCAAGACCGGCAAGACTTAAAAGACTATGCAACCACCAAGCCGACACTGCAGGAACTATTAAGGGGGGTTCTATAAAAGAGTAAAAATCCTAAGAATAGCATGGAAGATAAATATAGAGACAATCTACAGAAAGAAAGACTTCAAAGGTAACACGATGTCAATAAAAACGTATCTATCAATAATCAATCTCAATGCAAATGGCCTAAATGCGCCCATAAAACAGCAGAGGGTTGCAGATTGGACAAAACGACAGAACCCATCCATATGTTCTCTACAGGAGACCCATTTTGAACCTAAAGATACACCCAGACTGAAAGTGAAGGGACGGAGAAGCATCTTTCATGCCAATGGGCCTCAAAAGAAGGGGGGGGTGGTAGCGATTCTCATATCAGATAAATTAGATTTTAAACTAAAGGCTGTAGTCAGAGATACAGAAGGACACTACATAATTCTTAAAGGGACAATCCACCAAGATGATCTAACAATTGTAAATATCTATGCCTCCAATATGGGAGCAGCCAATTACATAAGAAACTGTTAATCAAGATAAAGAGTCATATTGATATGAATACACTCATCATAGGAGATCTTAACATGCCTCTCTCAGAAATAGACAGATCATTGAAGGAGAACATCAATAAAGAAACAAGAGCATTGAATGACACATTGGAAAAGATGGATCTCATAGATATGTTCAGAACATTCCACCCTACAACAAAAGAATACTCATTCTTCTCTCAAGAGCACAGGGAACCTTCTCAAGAATAGACCACATGCTGGGTCATAAATCAGGACTAAACTGATATCAAAAGACTGAGATTTTTCCCTGCATATTCTCAGATCATAATGCTTTGAAACTGGAGCTTAATCACACAGGGAAAAGTACAGAAGGAACTCAAACACCTGGAAGCTAAAGACCATCTTGCTTAAGAATGCTTGGATCAACCAGGAGATCAAAAAGAAGAACTGAAACAAATGAAAACCAATGAGAATAAAGACACTTCGATCCAAACCCTATGGGATACAGCAAAGGCGGTTCTAAGGGGGGAAATACATAGACATCCAAGCCTCCCTCAAAATTTTGAAAAATCCAGAATACACCAGCTGTCTCTACACCTTAAAGAACTGGAGAATCAACAAAAAAAAATCAAACCAACTCCACACATAAGAAGAGAAATCATCAAGATTAGAGCTGAGATCAATGAGGTAGAAACCAAAGATACAGTAGAACTATCAATGAAACTAGAAGTTGGTTTTTTTCAAAAGAATCAATAAGATCAATAAGGCACTGGCCACACTAATCCAAAAGAAAAGAGAGAAAGCCCAAATTCACAAAATTATAAATGAAAACGGAGAGATCACAACTAACAACGAGGAAGTAGAAACAATCATCAGAAGTTATTATCAATAGTTATATGCCAATAAGCTTAGCAACCTTGATGAAATGGATGCATTCTTGGAAAACTATAAACTTCCAAAATTGAACCAGGAAGAGATCGACCACCTGAATCAACCGATATCTAGTAACGGGATATAAGCAGTGATCAAAAACCTCCCAAGAAACAAGAGCCCAAGACATGATGGATTGCTTGGGGAATTCTACCAAACTTTCAAAGAAGAAATAACATCTATTCTCCTGTAGCTGTTTCAAAAAATTGAAGAAGAAGGAAAACTTCCAGACTCTTTCTATGAAGCCAGAATTACCCTGATCCCAAAACCAGGCAAAGACCCTACCAAAATGGATAATTTCAGACCAATATCACTGATGAATATGGATGCTAAGATTCTCAACAAGATCCTTGCAAACATGGTCAAATAGCACATTAAAAAGATTATCTACCATGACCAGGTGGGATTCATCCCTGGGCCACAAGGATGGTTCAACATTCATAAATCAATCAATGTCATTGAAAAAATTAATATGAAAAGAGAGAAGAAACACATGGTCCTCTCAATCAAGGCAGAAAAAGCATTTGACAAAATCCAGCATCCATTCGTGATTAAAACGCTGCAAAGTATAGGGATAGAGGGAACATTCCTGAACTTCATCATATCTACATATGAAATACCCACAGCAAATATCATCCTCAATGGCAAAAAGCTTGCAGCCTTCCCGTTGAGATCAGGATCATGACAAGGATGCCCACTCTCACCAGTCTTGTTCAACATAGTATTAGAAGTCCTAGCAACAGCAATCAGACAACAAAGAAAAATAAAAGGTATCCAAATTGGCACTGAAGAAGTCAAACTCTCTCTCTTTGCAGATGACATGATTCTTTATATGGAAAACCCAAAAGACTCCACCCCCAAACTACTAGAACTCATACAGCAATTCAGCAACGTGGCAGGATACAAAGTCAATGTATCCTGTATCCACAGAAATCAGTGGCTTTTTTATGCACTAATAATGAAAAATACAGAAAGGGAAATCAGAGAATCATTCCATTTACTATAGCACTAAGAACCATAAGATACCTGGGAATAATCCTAAACAAAGAGATAAATGTTCTGTACTCAAGGAACTATAGAATTCTCATGAAAGTAATTGAAGAAGACCCTAAAAGATGATAGACCATTCCATGCTCTTGGATCGGAAGAATAAACATTGTTACAATGTAGATAATGCCTGGAGCAATCTATACTTTTAATGCTATTCCAATCAAAATTCCACCAGTATTTTTCAAAGAGCTGGAGGAAATAATCCAAAAATTTGTATGGAATCAGAAGAGATCCCGAATCACTAAGGACATTTTGAAAAAAAACAAAAATAAAATCGGGGGCATGACAATACCTGATTTCAAGGTTTACTACAAAGCTGTGATCACCAAGACAGCATGGAACTCGCATAAAAACAGACACACAGACCAGTGGAACAGAGTAGAGAGCCCAGATATGGACCCTTAACTATATGGTCAAATAATCTTTGACAAAACAGGAAAAAATATACAGTGGGAAAAAGTCAGTCTCTTCAATAAATGGTGCTGGGAACAATAGGCAGCTATATGTAGAAAAATGAAACTTGACCATTCTCTTACACCGTACACAAAGATAAACTCAAAATGGATAAAAGACCTCAATGTGAGGCAGGAATCCATCAGAATCCTAGAGAAGAACATAGGCAGAAATCTCTTTGAGATCAGCCACAGCAACTTCTTTCAAGATATGTCTCCAAAGGCAAGGGAAACAAAAGTGAAAATGAACTTTTGGGGCTTCATCAAAATCAAAAGCTTCTGCACAGCAAAGGAAACAGTCAAGAAAACAAAGAGGTAACCCACGGAATGGGAGAAGATATTTGCACATGACAGTACAGACAAAAGGTTGATATCCAGGATCTATAAAGAACTCCTCAAACTCAACACACCCAAAACAGACAATCATATCAAAAAATGGGCAGAAGATATGACAAGACACTTCTCCAATGAAGACGTACAAATGGCTATCAGACACATGAAAAATGTTTATCATCACTAGCAAATTAATACCACATTGAGATATCACCTTACACCAGTTAGAATGGCCAAAATTAGCAAGACAGGAAACAATATGTGTTGGAGGGGATGTGGAGGAATGTGAACCCACTGTTGGTTGGAATGCAAGTTGGTACAGCCTCTTTGGAGAACAGTGTGGAGATTTCTCAAGAAATAAAAAAATAGAACTTCTCTATGACCCTGCAATTGCACTCCTGGGTATTTACCCCAAAGATTCAGATGTCGTGAAAAGAAGGGCCATCTGTACCCCAATGATTATAGCAGCAATGGCCATGGTCACCAAACTGTGGATAGAACCAAGATGCCCTTCAATGGACGAATGGATAAGGAAGATGTAGTCCATAAACACTATGGAGTATTATGCCTCCATCAGAAAAGACGAATACCCAACTTTGGTAGCAACATGGATGGGACTGGAAGAGATAATGCTCAGTGAAATAAGTGAAGGAGAGAGAGTCATTTATCATATGGTTTCACTTATTTGTGGAGCATTACAAATAGCATGGAGGACATGGGGAGATAGAAAAAGGGAGTTGATGGAAATTGGAAGGGGAGGTGAACCATGAGAGACTATGGACTCTGAAAAAAAATCTGAGGTGTTTGAAGTGGAAGGGGGTGGGACGTTGGGGTACGAGGTGGTGGGTATTATAGTGGGCACAGATTGCATGGAGCACTGGGTGTGGTGAAAAAAGTAATAAATACTGTTATGCTGAAAATAAATAAATTAATTAAAAAACTGAGGGTTTTAAAGGGGCGGGGTTGGGAGTTTGGGGTACCAGGTGGTGGGTATAATAAAGGGCATGGATTGCATGGAGGGCTGCGTGTGGTACAAAAACAATGAATACTGTTATGCTGAAAATAAATTAATAAAATTTTTAAAAAAACCATCTTGTGGGAAAAAAAAATCTATACTGCCTAGTGCATTCGATCCTTTTAATGCCATTTGGATGAAAATTCCACCGGTATCATTCAAAGACCTGGAGCAAAAACATGCCTAAAATTTGTGTGGAATCAGAAAAGACCCCGTATTGCTAAGAAATGCCAAAAGAAAAATAAAACTGGGAGCATAATGTTGCCTGATTTCAAGGGTTACTATGATGATGTGATCACCAAGGCAGCATGGGACTGGCATAAAAACAGACAAATAGACCACTAGAACGGTGTAGAGAGTTCAGATAGGGATCATCAGCACTATGGTCAAATAGTCTTCAAGAAATCAGGAATAAAAATATACAGTGGAAAAATGACAGTCTCTTCAATAAATGGTGCTTGGAAAACTGGGCAGCTATATGTAGAAGAATGAAAGTCGACCATCCTCTTACACCAAACACAAAGATAAACTCATAATGGATAAAAGACTTCAATGTGAGAAAGGAATCCATCTGAATCCTAGAGGAGAACATAGACATTAACCTCTTCAACACAGGCCATAACAACTTCTTTCAAGGTATGTCTCAAAGACAAAGAAAACAGAAGTGAAGAGGAACTTTTGGGACTTCATCAGGATCAAATACTTCTGCACAGCAAAGGAAACTGTCAATGAAACAAAGAGGCAACCCACAGATTGCGAGAAGATATTTGCAAATGACAGTACAGAAAAAAGGTTGATATCTAGGATCTATAAAGAACTCCTCAAACTCTACACACACACAAAACAGACAATCATATAAAAAATTGGACAGAAGGTAGGAACAGACACCTCTCCAATGAAGCCATAGAAATGGCTATCAGACACATGAAAAAATGTTCATCATCACTAGCCAACAGGGAAATGCAAATAAAACCACATTGAGATAGCACCTTACACCAGTTAGAATGGCCAAAATTAGCAAGACAGGAAACATGTGTTGGGGAGGATGTGGGGAAAGGGGGAAACCTCTTACACTGCTGTCCTGAATACAAGTTGGTACACGCACTTTGGAGAAAAGAATGGAGATTCCTCAAGAAATTAAAAACAGAGCTTCCCTATGACCGTGTAATTGCACTACTTGGTATTTACCACAAAGATACAGATGTAGTGAAAAGAAGGGCCATCTGTACCCCAATATTTAGAACAGCAATAGCCATGGTCGCCAAACTGTGGATAGAACCAAGATGCTCTTCAAAGGACAAAAGGATAAGGAAGATGTGGGCCATATACACTATGGAGTATTATGCCTCCATCAGAAGGAATGAATACCCTACTTTTGTAGCAACATGGATGGGACTGGAAGAGATTCTACTGAGTGAAATAAGTCAAGCAGAGAGTGTCAATTATCATATGGTTTCACCTATGTGTGGAGCACATCCAATAGCATGGAGGACAAGGGGAGATGGATAGGAAAAGGGAATGGAGGGAAATTGGAAGGGGGGGTGAATCATGAGAGACGATGGACTCTGAAAATGAATTGGAGGGATTTAAGGGGCAGAGGGTTGGGGGTTTGTGGGAACCAAAAGGTGAGTATTATAGAGGGCATGGATTGAATGGAACACTGGTTGTGGTTCTAAAACAATGAAGAGGGTTACACTGAAAAGAGATTTAAAAAATGAACAGTTGTATGACAATAAGCTAGGCCCCATAGGTGAAATGGATGTATTCCCAGAAAACTATACAATCCCAAAATTGAACCAGGAAGACAGTCACAACTTGCATAGACCGTTAACCAGTAACGGTATTGAAGTCATGACCAAAAACCTCACAAAAGTTCCATCCACGTCCTCTGTTGATGGACATCTAGGTTCTTTCCATAGTTTGGCTATTGTGGACAGTGCTGCTAAAAACATTCTGGTGCATGGGCCCCTTCGGATCACTACATTTGTATCTTTCGGGCAAATACACAGTAGTGCAATTGCTGGGTCATAGGGTAGTTCTATTTTCAACATTTTGAGGAACTTCCATGCTGTTTTCCAGAGTGGTTTCACCCGCTTGCATTCCCACCAACAGTGTAGGAGGGTTCCCCTTTCTACGCATCCTCGCCAGCATCTGTCATTTCCTGACTTGTTAATTTTAGCCATTCTGACTAGTGTGAGGTGATATCGCATTGTGGCTTTAATTTTTATATCCCTGATGCCGAGTGATATGGAGCACTTTTTCATGTGTCTGTTGGCCATCTGGATGTTTTCTTTGCAGAAATGCCTGTTCATGTTCTCTGCCCATTTGTTGATTGGATTATTTGTTCTTTGGGTGTTGAGTGTGCTAAGCTCTTTACAGATTTGGACACTAGCCCTTTATCCGATATGTCATTTCCAAATATCTTCTCCCATTCTGTCAGTTGTCTTTTGGTTTTGTTAACTGTTTCCTTTGCTGTGCAAAAGCTTTTGATCTTAATGAAATCCCAATAGTTCATTTTTTCCCTTTCTTCCCTTGCCTTTGGCGATGTTCCTAGGAAGATGTTGCTGCCGCTGAGGTCGAAGAGGTTGTTGACTGTGTTCTCCTCAAGGATTTTGATGTATTCCTTTCTCACATCGAGGTCCTTCATCCACGTTGAGTCTATTTTTGTGTGTGGTGGAAGGATATGGTCCAATTTCCTTTTTCTGCATGTGGCTGTCCAATTTTCCCAACACCATTTATTGAAGAGACATTTTTCCATTGGACATTCTTTCCTGCTTTGTCGAAGATTAGTTGACCATAGATTGAGGGTCTAGTTCTGGGTTCACTGTTCTGTTCCATTGATCTATGTGTCTGTTTTGTGCCAGTACCATGCTGTCTTGATGATGACAGCTTTGGAATAGAGCTTGAAGTCCGGAATTGTGATGCCACCAACTTTGGCTTTCTTTTTCAATATTCCTTTGGCTATTCAAGGTCTTTTATGGTTCCATGTAAATTTTAGGATTATTTGTTCCATTTCTTTGAAAAAGATGGATGGTACTTTGATAGGAATTGCATTAAATGTGTAGATTGCTTTAGGTAGCACAGATATTTTCACAATATTTATTCTTCCAATCCAGGAGCATGGAACATTTTTCCATTTCTTTGTGTCTTCCTCAATTTCTTCCATGAGTACTTTATAGTTTTCTGAATATAGATTCTTTGCCTCTTTGGTTAGGTTTATTCCTAGGTATCTTATGATTTTGGGTGCAACTGTAAATGGGACTAGAGGGTATCATGCTTATCAAAATAAGTCAAGCAGAGAAAGAAAACTACCATATTATCTTCCTGATATGAGGAGGTGGAAATGCAATGGGCAGGAGAGGTTAAGGGGTAGGAGAAGTATAAATGAAAGAAGATGGGATTGGGAGGGAGACAGACCATAAGTGACTCTTAATCTCATGAAACAAACTGAGAGATGCTGGGGGGAGGGGGATTGGGTGAAGAGGGTTTGGGTTATGGACATTGGGGAGGTTATGTTCTACGGGGAGTTGTGTGAAGTGTGTAAACCTGGTGATTCACAAACCTGTATCAGAGATAAACATATATGTTTATAAAAAATAAAAAAAATTAAAAAGGAAAAAAAAATCTCCCACCCCAACAAAAAGAGCCCAGGATCTGATGAATTTTTTGGCCAATTCTACCAAACCTTCAGAGAAGAAGTAACGCCTATTCTCCTGAAGCTCTTTACAAAAAATGAAGCAGAAGGAAAACCTCCATATACTTTTAATGAAGTCAGCAGGCAAATAACTCACCAAAAAGGATAAATGTTCATCATCACTAGCCATCAGGGAGATAGAAATTAAAACCACATTTAGATATCACCTTACACCAGTTAGAATGACAAAATTAGCAAGACGGAAACAACATGTGTTCGAGAGGATGTGGAGAAAGGGGAATCCTCTTATACTGTTGGTGGGAATGCAAGTTGGTACAGCCTCTCTGGAGAACAGTGTTGGAGAATCCTCAAGAAATTAAAGACAGAACTTCCCTATGACCCTGCAATTGCACTCCGGGTATTGACCCGAAAGATACAGGTGGAGTGAAAAGAAGGGCCATCTGTACCCCAATGTTTATAGCAGCAATGCCCTCGGTCGTCAAACTGTGGAAAGAACCAAGATGCACGTCAACGGATGAATGGATAAGGAGGATGTGGTCCATATACACTATGGAGTATTATGCCTCCATCAGAAAGGATGAATACCGAGCTTTTGGAGCAACAGGGATGGTACTGGAAGAGATTCTCCTTAGTGAAATAAGTCAGGCAGAGAGAGTCAATGATCATATGGTTTAAATTATTTGTGAAGCATAACAAATATCATGGAAGACATGGGGAGATAGAGAGGAGAAATGAGTTGGGGGAAATTGGAAGGAGAGGTGAACCATGAGAGACTATTGACTCTGAAAAACTATCTGAGTGTTTTGAAGAGGCAGGCGGTGGGAGGTCCTGGTACCAGGTGGTCAGCATTACAGAGGGCATGGATTGCATGGAGCACTGGGTGTGGTGTAAAATAATGAATACTGTTATGCTGGAAATAAATAAAAAAATAAATTTAAAAAAAAAAGAAAAAGAAAGTTGGGTGCATCACTTTGCCCAATTTCAAGGGTAACTACAAAGCTGTGATCACCAAGACAGAATGGTATTGGCATAAAAACAGACACATAGACATGTGGAATAGAGTAGAGAGCTCATATATTGACCATGAACTCTATGGTCAAATAATTTTCAACAAAGCGGGAAAATATACAGTGGAAAATATACAGTCTTCTTCAATACATGGTGCTGGGAAAATTGGGACAGCTCTGTGTAGATGAATGAAACTCGACCATTCTCTTCTACCATACACAAAGAGAAACTCGAAATGGATAAAAGAGCTCAACATTGTGGGGAGGGGACAGATGGCAGGCAAGTAGGAGGAGGCGACTTTTCAACCTGTACCCTAAAGTGAGCTATTACCAACCAAAGAACTACGATCACCTATAAATCAGCCTGAGGTCAGAATTATACACGTCTGGATATCTATAATGGCAGAAGACGCCGGTGGGCAGGTAAATTGCGGTGTGAAAGGCAGACTGATATTAGAAAATAAACAAAAGGGGGAGGGAGCCACCAGAGGCGACTGGTTCAAAAGTAATACCCCCAATATGAGCGAGAGTGCCCTGCGTCTGGGGACCAGCATTAACTTGGAGACTGGTTGAAAGCACTCCAAAAGCACAAAGTATCATTGGGGGGGGGGGACTGTAGGAATTGGGTTGGCGACGGACAGTAGCTTAAGTCCCCGGTCCCAGGACATCCTCCCCTGGCACTGAGCCAGTTGGAGTGCGGTTGAGAAACCACGTCTTTGCCCCTGAGCCGCCAGCACGCCTGATTGCCTGGGGTCTGGCTCCTGTGAGGGGCCAGGAGTCACATCATAGGACAGAATGCTCGAGCCCTGCTACAGAGCCTGAGATGCATGCACCCCACATCCTTCCCTGAGAGATGTACACAAAAGCCCAGCTGGCGCTCTTTGACCCGCGCCATTGTTTCAGAGCCTAAGACGTGCGCCCCAAACTCCCCTGTGAGAGAGGTGCGCGAAGGGCCAGGCTGGTGCTCTCGGACCTGCGCCCCTTCTCAGAGCCTGAGACATGTGCATGACCCACAGCCCTCCTGAGAGAGTCCTGCGCAAGCCTGGTGCTCTTAGACCCAGAAAGACCAGGCATTCCCAGCCCTGGCCAGTGGGAAAATCTCAGTGTGCGATCTCTGCTTGGAACCTCTCTGGAGGTCTGGAGCTGTCCATACAGCCACCACTGCCATGGTTTGTGGTACAAGCAGAAGATCCTGCGTCCTCAGGGACCGTGACTCAGAACCTGCTCTGCAGGCGGCCAAGGGGGATCTCATCTGGGCTCTGCAGCCAGACTGAGGCTTCTCTCTGAGACGGAGGTCAGGGTGCAGTCTGCTTTCCTCTAAAACTACAAAAACCATCAAAAGTGGTCAAGGCGAGAGGGAAAAAAAAAAGTGAACAAACATAAAACCCTCCAGAGAACAAAAGTCTGAAAAAAAAAAAAAAACGGTTTCCTCAGAGCCCACCCCCTTGAGGGGGACTGGAGGACTTAACTCAGGGAACACCATTGACTGAAAACCCACGTGGCAGGCCCCTCCCCCAGAAAACCAACCAGGAAAGATGTTCACCATCAACCATCAACAGGAAAATCCAAATAAAATATCTCCATGAGATCTTAACTCACACTATCAGATTGGCTAACAGCCCCAGCACAAGAAAACAGATGTTGGGAAGATGTGGATAAAAACGACCCTCTTGCACTTTTGGGGAATGCAAGCTGCTGAACCCACTGCAGAAAAGATTATGACTGTTCCTCAAAGCGTTAAATATAGAACTACATTAAGATCCAGCAATCACACTACCGTGTGTTTACCCAATGAACATGAGAAAAATAACTCAAAAGGATACATGTGCCCCTAAGTTTTTTGCAACATTATTTACAGTATTACAATATGGCGGCAATCCAAGTATCTCTTGATAAATTGATAAATGAGATGATACATGTACACACACACACACACACACACACACACAGTGGGAAATAGCTCATCCATAAAAAAATGAAATCTTGCCATTTGCAGACACAGGGATGGAGCTAGAGAGTACTGTCCTAAGTGAAATCCATCAGTGAGAGAAAGACAAATGCCTTGTGATGTCACTCTTACATGGAATTTAAGAAATGAACATACATAAATAAAGGAGAAAGAAGATACAAAGCAAAATGCCGAATCTGTGGTTACCATAGTGGAAGTGGATGGAGGGATGAGTGAAATGGATGATGGGGACTAAGAGTACACTTTACTTGATGACAGCTGAGTATACATAGAATCACCGAATCACTACATTGTACAACTGAAACTAATATACCACTGTATGTTAACTCTACCTGAATTAAAATAAACAATAAAAGCGTTTTTCTTTCAGTAAACTATTTGAAAAATATTTTGCTGTGCAATGTTCATAAGACATACTTGTGAGAGTATAACTGTACAGTAATTATGCACTCTATGCTTGGAATTCAAATTTCACTGAATTCTTATACTTTTCCTGTTAACTGTAACAGGGTGAGGACCTATGCTTTCAAGAGTGTAAGTAGAGACAGATGTCACTTCACTGTCCAGAAGCTATTATTGTTTCTGTTTTCATGTAAGATTGTCATACAGTATGAGACAGATTTCAGAGCAGGTTTCTTATGCACTCTGGATCTCAAATTCAGTGGTCATTACCTAGATCTGTTTGGATGGTAAGTTCCTATGGATGGGCTTGCTTCCAAGCACATACCTGGGAGACAAATGTGGGTGGGCTGTGTGTGGGCTGTGTGTGAGTACCAAGTACATACAAGGGTTGGATCCCTCCCCTGATCTAGGAATGGCCATGGGAGTGGGTATGGGAGGCAGAAGCAACAGGAAACCGCTAAGGTTGAAAGCAGGGTGTCTGGGTCAAGTGATCTTGAGATGCAGGGCTTGAAGTCTGTTCTGAGCTACCTCTGGGTAGAAAAGGAGGAAGGAAAAAGGAGAAATTGCCTGCACCTGGCCCATACCAGCTTCCCACCACTACTGGTACACATCAGTCTACACAGCGGACACCGCCTGGGCTAAAGATGGGCTGTCTTGGATCCCTCAGCCCTCAGTGGGACAGATGGCTCCAGGGCTCAGGGACATGCTGAGGGAGATGGGAAGGAAGGCTGCCTCTCCCAAGTCATCCCCTCCTTGAGCAGGCAGACCTCCAGGACTGCTAAAAACCCACTGGCAGTTTTTTTTTTTAAGATTTTATTTATTTATTTGGCAGACAGAAATCACAAGTAGGCAGATAGGCAGGAAGAAAGAGAGAGGAGGAAACAGGCTCCACACTGAGCCTGGAGCCCGATGCAGGGCTTGAGCCCAAGGACCCTGGCTTCAACCCATTGAGCCACCCAGGTGCCTCCCCACTGGCAGTTTTGAAAGACATGCCATAAATGAACTAAGGCATTGAAAAATATAAAACAATATTCGTTTTTAAGTTCAGAGCTGTCAGCTCATGAAGTGAGAAAATCTTCCCTGAGGAATACTGAGGGAAGGGCAGGTCAGGTTGCAAAGAGAGATGTGGATTTCTTGATTGGGGACCTGTAGCCCCCTTCCAGGACAAGGTATTGTCCTCAGCTCACAGAGGAACCATAAAAGTTAGGGTTAGGGTTAAGGTTAGGGTTAGGGTTAGGGAAGCCTTCAAACAAGAGATACATTCTCATTCATTCCCCCACAGAGGCCAGACCCATCCCTGGGCTCCCCAGCCTCCCAAAAAGTTGGAGGAAGATGAACGGCTACTACCCACCCCTCAACTCTGCTCCTGGAAAGCTCCCCTTCACCAGGGCCCCCGGGTGTTCTGCATCATCTTGACACATAATCCGGGCAGCCGGAACATTCCCCAAGTAAGAAAGGGCCCTCAGCCACGGATAACTGGGTAGTGCCCAGGGCTGCCCAATGCTGGCCAATTCTCACTATCCCACCATCAGCCATCCCTCTGGCCAGAAACCCTGACTCTTCTACGTTGCAAGACACATAGCCTCAACTCAATCCCGAGGGTATCCCACCTCAGTGTCAGCATATCAGGCCCGCCATGCCCCAAGGCCATGACCCTAACTCTTGGTTCCATTTTCAGGCATCCTTCCCCAGAGGCCTGTCCCCAAGCCCTCTAGATTGGTAACCTTGGACCCACACTGTAGGAGTTCACCTGCCTCCCATCAGGAAACTAGTCCCTTTGGATCTGTGCAGAACCCTCAGAGTCAGAGAAACCTACATGCCCCCAGCAGGACCCCTGCATGTTCTGCAGCCCCCTTACTACAAACCCAGAGCCTGATGCACCACCCGACCCCCATCATCAACTCAGCTCCTTGGGGAACTCACCTCAACTCCAACAGTTTGGGCCCACCATGCCAGTAGCTCAGCTCTCCTCAAAGACTCCTTTCAGCTCTAGGCAGACCTGGAACTCCCCGTATGTGGCAAAGCTCTGGGATCCCCCCTCCTCCTTCTCAATTTACACTGTCCCAGGCATTAATGAGAAAGGCGAAAGCTACCTCCTGAAGACTTAATACATCCTTTCCTCTTCTGCCATATTTTTCTCCAATTACCTTTGTACCTGGGCAGACTGGAAGGAACATATCTATGGAACATGAACATGCTCTGACTTCTGAATCTTCCTGGAAGCTTTTTGAGGGCTCCTGATGCAAACAGAAACTAGTGTATCATACAACAGTGTGTTGGAAAGTGAACATTGACAGAACAGTAGAGCAAAAATCCCTCCATTTTTACCTCACACCTCATGAAGTAGAACATGGTGTTCTTCTTTCCTTCCTTGACTTCCATTCCAATTTGTTTCCATGCAGTGTTCATTCCTTTGCTTCGAGGGTAGGATTTTGTGATTCCCCACCTGCATAGAACACCCAGAGCTCATCACAGCAAGTACTCTCCCTAATAGTTGTCACCCATTTAACCCTTCCACCCACACCCTGTCCTCTAGCAACGATCAGTTTGTGCTCTAAGTTTGAGTGTGTTTCCA
The DNA here is from genome assembly GCF_011764305.1 of Mustela putorius furo. Taxonomy (NCBI): domain Eukaryota; kingdom Metazoa; phylum Chordata; class Mammalia; order Carnivora; family Mustelidae; genus Mustela; species Mustela putorius. The sequence continues at coordinate 115,749 of NW_025421450.1, forward strand.
CATTGGCCTTCTCCCCTCACTATGTTCATCTGTTTTCGTTCTGAAAATCTACAGAATCCAAGTTACAGGCTATTGGTCATTTCTTACTGATTTTACTTAGCTAAATCCACTGTAGATCCATCCACATCCTTACAGATGATAAGATTTCCTCCTTTTTGAACCTGGCTCTTATTCCATTAAGAAGATGTGGGAGACAATGTTTATAGCAGCAATGGCCATGGTCGCCTAACTGTGGAAAGAACCAAGATGCCCTTCAACAGACGAATGGATAAGGAAGATGTGGTCCATATACACTATGGAGTATTATGCCTCCATCAGAAAGGATGATTACCCAACTTTTGTAGCAGCATGGACGGGATGGGAAGAGATTATGCTGAATGAAGTAAGTCAGGCAGAGTGAGTCAACTATCATATGGTTTCACTTATTTGTGGATCATAACAAATAGCATGGAGGACAAGGAGTGTTAGAGAGGAGAAGGGAGTTGGGGGAAATTGTAAGGGGAGGTAAACCATAAGAGACTAGGGACTCTGAAATACAATCTGAGGGTTTTGAAGGGGCGGGTGTGGGAGTTTGGGGGAACCAGGTGGTGGGTATTGGAGAGGGCATGGATTGCATGGCGCAAAGTGTGTGGTGTAAAATAAATACTGTTATTCTAAAAAAAAGTAAATAAATTAAAAAAAAGAAGAAATGATATGGGTGAATGAATACACACACACAAGCATATATATATATATATGTCCATTCACTGATGAGTGATTATATATATATATTATATATAATATATATATATAATCACTCATCAGTGAATGATTATATATATATATTATATATAATATATATATTATATATATATATTATATATACATAATATATATATAATCATATATATATAATATGAGTGATATATATATATAATATGAGTGATTATTATATATATATATGAGTGATTATATATATATATATAATCACTCATCAGTGAATGAACATTTGGACTCCCTCCATTGTTATACTATGGTTGATGGTTGATGGTTGATAATGTGCTGTGGTTGATAATGTTACTATCGTTGATAACGCTGCTGTAAATATCACGGTGCTTGTACCACAAACAATGTACATTTTTGTGCCCTTTAAGCAAATACCTAGGAGGACAATTGCTGGATCCTAGTGTTGTTCTGTTCTTAGGTTTTGGAGGACACACCATTTTCTTTTCCAGAGTGGCTGCAACAACCCACATGCCCACCAACAGTGTAGGAGCGTTCCATTTTAGGGTGTTTTTTTTTTAAAGATTTTATTTATTTATTTGACAGAGAGAGATCAGAAGTAGGCAGAGAAGCAGGCAGAGAGAGAGAGCGTGAAGCAGGCTCCCTGCTGAGCATAGAGATTAAGGCATGGTTCCATCAGAGGAACCTAGGATCATGACCTGATCCAAAGGGAGGTGCTTAACCCACTGAGCCACCCAGGTGCTCCTGAGGGTTCCACTTTAAGCAGAACATTCCCTGCCAGCTATTTCCTATGGAGGAAATGTAAAACCTGAGGGATAACCTGACTCACTGAGTATCTGGCAAGCAGCCACAGAAATTCACCCCAGGGTTTCTGACGCCAGTCCCTTGAAGCCACCAGAAATTCCCAAACACTCTCCTTCACCATCCACAGAACCCACCAACTGCACAAAAAATAGAGCATGCCCAACCATATATAGCTGTTTGAGTGAACGTAGGAAGACAAGCATCCATTTTAAATTGTCCAAGGCTCCTTGGAATCATTTTGAATTTTCCCTCAGCCCTCATTGGAACTCTTTGGATGCAAAAAAAAAATCTGCTTCAGTATGGGCATATTGGACCTGTCATACTCCTAGGCCATAATAGTAACCCTAGGGTAGTTTCTCAGGCTTCTGTCCCCATAGAACTAGCCACCAATCCCTCCAGATTATGGAGCCCTGAGCCACAGCCCAGGACTCCGCCTGCCACCCAGGAGGAAACCATGCTGCTTGGAGCTGTGCAAAACCCTCAGAGTGGGAGAAACCTGCATACCCTCCTTGAGACCCACCCACACTTTTGGCTCCCCACTAGACCACAAACATGCAGACTGGTGCTCAGCTGGATCCCCCTCCCTCAACTCTGCCTGCGGGGCCCTCTCCCTTCATGGGGGCCCCAATATTTGCAATCCAAGCCCTGCAAAAAAGCCCTCTGTGAGGCAGGTGCACGTGATGCCAACCACTCCCGCTCCCTTTGAGGTGCGGGCCCTGGCACTGGCAGATAACATCTGCGATGCCCCTAGGCACTTGCCCTAAACCTAGGTTGGGTTTTCAGGTTTTCAGGTTTCTCCAGTGGCCAGTAGCCTGAGTCCTCCACACCAGGCACCCCAGAGCCACACTGCAGGAGTACACCTGCCCCCAGGATGAAACCGGGTCGTTAGGAGCTGTGGGAGTGGGAGAAGGGGAGAAACCTGCATGCCATCCCCAGTCCACTCCCACCCTTGATTCACCACTGGGCTGCAAAAACGGAGGCTGAGTAGCTTTTCAGGCTTCTGTCCCCAGAGACCTGGCCCATGAGCCCTCCAGATTGCGGAACCCTGAGCCACACCCCACGACTCTGCCTGCCACCCAGGAGGAAACTGTACCTTTTGGAGCCTCCCAAAACCCTCAGAGCAGGAGAAACCTTCATGTCCTCCCAAGGCCACCCCAACATTCGGCGCCCAGCTGAGCCACAAACATTGAGCCTGATGCTCAGCCAGAACCCCTGCCTCAGCTCTGTCCACAGAAAACCCTCTATGTGGGGGCTCTCGAGGGAGTCTCATAGTCCTGGCCCATGTTTCCAAGATGTCCACTGTAATCACCTAGTGAGAAATTGCTCTAGACTGCGGGTGCCAGTGTGGCCTGAATTGCCACCCAACAACAACCATTTCTCATGATCTCTCTGCCAAATTGATATCGACTTGAACAGAAAGCTTGTGAGAATTGGCTGGAAAACCCCCAGCAAACTTGTTGCCAGTGACTCGGAGCCAGAGGGCAACCGCCTGGGCCTTGCATGGGGTCTGGAGTAGTGTAACACGAACCCCGCAAGAAAGCCATCTACAAGCCAGGTGCACATATGCCCAACTCTTCCGTCTACTCAGTCCCCTGGTGTGCTCACCCTGGTGCTGGCAGATCAGGCCTGCCATGCCCCAAGACCCTCAACCTAATGCTCAGTTTGGTTTTCAGGCTTCCATCCCCAGTGGCCTGTCCCCTGAGCCTTCCAGATTAGGGATACCAAAAACACACCCCAAGAGACCGCCTGCCACCCAGAAGGACAGCCGTGCCTTTTGGAGCTCTGCAGAACACTCAGACAGGGAGAAACGTGCATTCCAACATGAGGAAACACCCACCTGTGGCAGCCCCCTGGCCACAAAACAAGGCGCCTGATGTACCGCCTAACCACCATCCTCAATTCACCCACTGAGAGTCTCACCATAGCTTGGTTTTTCAGGCTTTTGTTCCCAGAAACCTGGGCCCCCATGCTCTCGATATTCCGGACCCCTGAACCACACCCCAGGACTCCACTGCCACCCAGGATGAAACTGCTATTCAGAGCTTCCCAAAACCCTCAGAGTGATAGAAAACCTGCATGCCCTTCTAAGGCCAAGAACATCCATCGCCCCATCAGGCCACAAACAAAGAGGGTGATGCTCAGCCTTACCCCTCCCTCAGCTCTGCTCCTGGGATGCTCCCCTGGTGGGGCTACTCGGTTGAGCCATATGGGAGCAGCCCGTGTTCCCGCCTGGCCGTGAAATGCACCTCGTGAGAAAGTGCTCTAGACCAAGCCACACGTGCAGCCCATAAAGCCGCCCATGCTGGCCAATTCTCATAAGCTTTATGCCCAAATCAATATCAATTTGGGCAGAAAAATTGTCATAATTGTCAGGAAAATGCCATGAGACCTTGTTTGGGCAACTAGGCTGTGGCCTAGGCCTGGGCCAGAGTCCCGATTGGTTGCAGACCAAACCCTGAGAGAAAGCTCTCTGTGAGGCAGGTGCATGTGGGTCAACCAGTCCTGCTACTCAGCCCACTGGGATGCCCACGGTGGCACTGGCAGTTCAGATCTGTCATGCCCCTAGGCCCTGGAACCATAGCTTAGTTTGGTTTTCAGACTTTCATCCCCAGGAGCCTGTCCCCTGAGTCCTCAACATGGGGGACCCCAGAGCTACATCCCAGGAGTACACCTGCCATCCAGGAGGAAACCATGACATTCATAGCTGTGCAAAACCCTCAGAGCAGGAGATACCTGCATACCCCCCTGAAACCACCCTCACCATCAGCATCCCAATGGGCAACAAACACAGAGGGTGACACTCAGCCAGACACCCTCCCTCAGCTCTACCCTTGGAAAGCTCCGGTGCATGGGGGCCCTCAGGGGAGCCGGGTGTGCCTAGCCCATGTTCCTGGATGGCCGAGACACCCACCTAGCTAGAAAGAGCTGTAGAGCGGGTGCCACCATGGCCCAACTCGCTGCCCAACCACAATATCAATTTGGGCAGAAAGCTTATAAGAATTGGACACAAAAAACCCAGGAGCTCGCTTCTGGTGTCATGGGCCCACCTCAGAGTTGGCTGATCAGGCCTGTCATTCTCCTAGGCCCTAATGGTAACCATAAGGTGAGCTCTCAGGCTTCTGTCCCCATAGAACTGACCCCCAATCCCTCCAGATTAAGGACCCCTGAGCCACACCCCAGGCCTCGGCCTGCCACCAGGAGGAAACCATGCAATTACAACCTGACCAAAAGCCTCAGAGCAGGAGAAACCTGCATGCCCCACCCACGAGGCCATCCCCCACTTTCAGCACTCGAGTGGGTCACAAACACGGTGGCTGACCCTCAGCCGGACCCCTTCCCTCAAGCTAGACTCTGGCTCCCCACCTGACCCTTTTCTTTGTCTCAGCCCCCCAGTGATCACGCCTCAGTGCCAGAAGATTGGGCCTGCCATTCCCCCTGACCCTAACCCTAACCCTAGTTTGCGTTTTCATGCTTCCAACCAAAAACTCCTGGCCCCGAAGCCCCACAGATTAAGGACACCTGAGTGACACCACAGGACTGCACCCACCATGTGGAAGGAAGCCATGCCATTGTAGCTTTTCAGTACCCTCAGACAAGGAGAAACCTGCATGTCACCCTGAGGCTACCCCCAGCTTCTACAGCCCCTGGACACAAACCCAGGCTCTGTCATGCTGCCTGATACCCGCCCCCAAGTCAGCCCAGCTGACTTGAGAGCCTACCTCCTCATCAGAACATCAGGCCTGCCATGCCCCAGGGCCCTAAACAGAGCCCTACGTGTGGTGTATAGGTTTCCATGCCCAGAGGCCTGGCCCCTCTGCCCACCAGATTGGGGACCCTTGAGACTCAACCCCAGGACTCCACCAGCTGCCCAGAGAAAAACGTGTCCCTTTGGAGTTGTCCAGAACCCTCAGAGCAGGAGAAACCTGCATGTCGCCCGAGGCACCCTCAGCTTCTGCGGCACCCCTGGACACAAACCCAGAGTCTGACATATCACCTGATGCCCACCTTCAACTCAGCCCACCATGGAGCCTGCCTCAACACTGGCAGATCAGATTTGCCATACCCCTAGGACCTAAACCTAACACTAAGTTGCATTTTCAGGCATCCTTCCCCAGGGGTCTTTCCCCCAAGACCTCTAGATTGGGAGCCCTGGAGCTAAACTGTAGGAGTCTGCTTGCCACCCAGCAGGAAACCAGTCTGTTTGGAGCTGTGCAGAACCCTCAGAGCTGGAGAAGCCTGCATGCCCACATGAGAACTCCCCCACATTGTGCAGCTCCCTAGTTACAAACCCAGAGCCTGATGTACGGCCTGACCCCCATCATCGATTCAGCCTCTCGGGGAACTCACCTCAGCACCAGCAGTTCTGGCCTGCCATGCTAATAGCTTGTCTCTCCTTGGCAAACCCATCAGCTCTAGGCATCGCTAGAATTCCCCTGTCTGCTTCAAAGCTCAGGGATCCCCCATCCTTCTTCTTAATTTACACTCGTCCAGGCATTCATGAGAAAGGGGAAGGCTACCTCCTGAATGCTTAACACCTCCTTACCTCTTCTGCCATATTTGTTTCCACTTACCTTTGTACCTGGGCAGACTGGAAGGAACATATCAATGGATCATGGATATGCTCTGACATCTGAATCTTCCTGCAAGCTTTCTGAGGGCTCCTTATGCAAACAGAAACTAGTGTATTGTACCATACCATGTTTGGAAATGATCATTAGTAGAACAGGACAGCGATAACCCCTCCATTTTTACCCCACTCCTCATGAAGTAGAACATGGTCTTCTTCTTTCCTTCCTTCACTTCCATTCCAATTCGTTTCCATGCACTGTTCATTCTTTTGCTTCAGGGGTAGGATTTTGTGATTTCTCACCTGCATAGAACACCCAGAGCTCATTGCAACAAGTACTCTCCCTAATAGCCGTCACCCATTTAACCCTTCCTGCCAACACCCCTGCCCTCTAACAACCCTCAGTTTGTGCCCTAAGGCTGACACTGCTCCCTCATTGTCTTATCTTTCTCCCCTCACTATGTTCATCTGTTTTCTTTCTGAAATTCCATAGGAGTCAAATCATAGGCCATTGGTCTTTTCTTACTGGTTTTGCTTACTTTAATCCACACTAGATCCCTCCACATTCTTGCTGATGGCAAGATTTCATTATTTTTGAGACTGAGACCTATGCTATTGGATAGATAGATAGATAGATAGATAGATCAATCTCTCACAACTTCTTTCTCCATTCATCAGAAAATGGACAGAGGGACTCCCTCCTTTGTTTTGCTATTGTTGATAATACTGCTATAAACATCATGGTGCTTGTACCCCATTGAATGTGCACTTTTGTGTCCTTTCGATAAATACTTATGAGTACAATTTCTGGGTCCTAGTGTTGTTCAGATTTTAGCTTTTGGAGAAAACTCCATATTCTTTTCCAAAGAGGCTGCAAAAATCTGCATGCCCCCTGACAGTGCGTGAGGGTTCTGCTTTAAGCAGAACGTTACTTTCCTGCAATTCCCTAGGAGGGAATGGAAAACCTGTGGGATAACCTGACTCACCAAGTTTCAGGCAAGCAGCCCCAGATATTCACCCCAGGGTTCCTGATGCCAAGCCCTTTGAAGCCACCAGGATGCCTCTATCTGGGGGAATTCCCAAAGATTCTCCTTCTGACTTCACCACCCATGAACTGCAGAGAAAATACAGCTGTACAAGTATCTATTTAGTAAAACTAGAAGGTCAGGTTTCCCTTTTAAATCATCGAAGCCTCCTTGCAATAATTTTGAATGTGCCCTCTGTCCTCACTGGAACTCTTCGGATGGAAAGATGAATCCATTAGTTTACATCACCTTTGACAAAGGAAAATACATCATCCAAGTCACTATCTGACCTCAAACAGCTACATATCTCTAGATGCCTCCCATTCCCCTACCGCGTAGGCCCAATGGAATAAACACTGTTAGATGAAGGAACACATTCTATGTTCAAAATCTCATCTGTGACTCATGAACTGGCATGAGTCTCCTAATCCAGCTCACAACGCCTCACAGGTCTTAAGCCACAATGGCACTGTCCCTCCAGATTATGGGCCCCTGAGATAGACCACAGAACTAGACTTGCCACCCAGGATGAGACTGTGACTTTTGGATATGTGCAAAACCTTCAGAGGAAGAAAAAACTGCATGCCTCCTGAGGTGACCACCGCAATCAGAGCCCGCACAGGCCACAAAACCAGTGCCTGGTGATCACTCTGACCCCCATACTCAATTCTGCCCTCATCAATGTGAGCTCTCAGGGACCTGTGCATGCCCAGCCCATGGTCACAGAACCCTCCAGTCCTAGCCCATGCAGAACCCTCCCGCATTGTCAGGGCTGCTACGTGAACCTAGCGACAAAGCAATTCAGACGTTAGGAGCACACGTGACCAAAATCACTCGACAATGCCAGCCAATTCCCACAAAAATTCTGCCCAAATCAATATCGATTTGGGCAGAAATCTCATGTGAAATAGCCAGAAACCTCCTTTGAACTTGCATCCAGAGGTGGGCACCCTCAGAGAAGCTGCCTGGATCTGGACCATTTTCCTGAGGGTTCACAGCCCAAACCTTGCCAGAAAGAGCTCTAAACTCCAGAGGCACACCTGCTCGGAATTGCCCCAGAATGCTGGCAATCCTGGCCTCTACTCAGTCCCCTGGGAGGCCAGCCTCAGCACTGGCAGAATGGGTGTGCCATGCCCCTAGGACCTAAACCTAGCCCTAGGTTGGGTGTTCAGGCTTACATTCCCAGATACCTGGTATCCAAGCCCTCCAGATTGGGAACCCTAGAGCTGCACCCCAGGACTCCTCTGCCACAAAGAAGGTAACATTAATGTTTTGAGCTGCAGAAAACACTCAGATGGGGAGAAACCTTCATACCCTCCTGAGGCCACCCCCACCTTCAGCACCCAAATGAACCACAAATATGAAGCCTCATTCTCAGCCCGAGACCCTCCCGCAACTCTACCTCTGGAAATCTCCCATCAGCTGGGGCCCGCAGGGGAGACGTGTGGGACCAGTCCAAGTTCCTGGAAGTTCATAATGAGCATCTAGGAAGAAAGCACTCTAAACAATGGGTGTGAGTGCATCCCAAATTGCCTCCCATTTCCGGCCAATTCTCATGAGCTTCTCGCTCATGATAATTAGCCAGAAAATCCCCAATGTGCAGCACAGACATGCAGGGCGGCCAACTGGGCCTGGCCCATGATCTCAAGTGGTCACGGTCCAAACCCCATGAGAAAGCAGTTTAAAATCCTGGTACATACATGGCCATACACTCACTCTACTCATACCCCTGGAGAGCCAGTCCCAGCGATTTCAGATGAGGCCTGCCATGCCCCAGACCCTAAACCTAAAACTAGGTTGGGTTTTCAGGCCTCCATCTACAGATTGAGGACTCCAGAGCCACACGGAAGGAATCCACCTGCTACCCAGATAGAAACTGTGCCATTAGAGCTGTGCCCAACCCTCAGAGCAGAAGAAATCTACATGCTTCCCTGAGGCCACGCCCACTTTCGGTGGCACCCATGGTCACCAACCCAGAGACTGAGACCCTGCATGATGCCTTCCCTCAACTCAGCCCACCAGAGAGCCCGCCTCAGCACCAGTAGATCTGGCCTGCCATGCCCTTAGGCCCTAACCCTAACGTAGTTTGGGTTTTCAGGATTCCACCCTAAAGGCCTGGCTCCAAAGCCCCCCAGATTAAGAACCCCGATTATCACCCCAGAATTCAGTCCACAATGTGGTTGCAAACCAGACGATTTGGAGCTGTGCCAAACTCTCTGAGTGGGAGAAACCAGGACTCCCTTGTAAAGCCAGCACCACCTTCGGTGACCCCCCGGCCACAAAAACGGACTCTGATGCAATGACTGACAAATCCTCAACTTGGCCCTGAGCAGAGCATGCCTCAGAAATGGCAGATCAGGCCTGCCATGCCCCGAGGCCCTAAGCCTAAACCTAGGTGAGGTGCACAGGTTATCATGCTCAGAGACCTGGACCACAACCCAGACAGACGGGGGACCCCTGAGACTCACACCAGAATTATGCCTCCCACTGAGGGCACAACTCTGCTGCTTGGAGCTGCACAGAACCCTCAGAAAGGGAGATACCTCTATGACCCCATGAGTCCACCCCAGGCTCTGTGGAACCCCTTGACACAAACCTGGAATCTGATGCACCTCCAGACATGTGCCCTCAACTCAGCCCACCAGAGAACCTGCCATGGTCCAAGGCCCTATCCCTAATCCTAGTTTGGGTTTTCTGGCTTCCATCCCAAAAGACCTGGCCCCCAAACCAGCCTCATTAAGGACCCCTGAGTGTTATCCCAGAATTCAGCCTCCCATGTTGTAGGAAGATGTGCCATATGAAGCTTCACAGAACCCTCAGAGAGGGAGAAACCCGCATACCCCACTAAAGTGACCCCCCACACACACCATCTGCAGCCCCCCTGGCCACAAACCCGGATTCTGAGGCACCGCCTGACATATGCCCTCAACTCAGCCCCAAGGGGATCGTGTCTCAGTGCTGACAGATCAGGCCTGCCATGTCCCTAGGTCCTAATCCTAATCCTAGGTGGGGTGTACAGGCTTCTGCACCCAGAGGCCTGGTCCTTAAGTCCAGATTAAGGATGCCTGATACTCATGCTGGGACTCTGTTTGCCACGCAGGGCACAGCTGTGCTGTTTGGAGCTGTGCTGAACCCTCAGAGCTGGAGAAACTTCCATGGACCCCTGAAGTCACTCCCAGGTTATGTGAATGCCTGGACACAAACCCAGAGGGTAACGTACTGTCTGACACCCAAATTCAACTAAGCGCACCAGGGCACCTGCCTCAGCACTGGCATATCAGGTCTGCCATGCCCCTAGGCCCTAACCCTATCCCTAATTTGGGTTTTCAGACTTCCATCCCAAGAGGCCTGACCCCAAGCCCCCAAGATTAAAGACCCCTGGTGACACCCCAGGACTCTGCCCACCATGCAGGAGGAAACCATGCTGTTTGGAGCTGTGCCAAATCCTCAGAGCGGGAGAAACCTGCATGCCCCACCTGAGGCAATCCCCACCTTCTTTTTTTTTTTTTTTTTTTTTTTACAGTCTACAGATCCTTTTTATTTTTTTAATAATCATTCTTTTTTATTAATTTTTATTTTTTATAAACATATATTTTTATCCCCAGGGGTACAGGTCTGTGAATCACCAGGTTTACACACTTCACAGCACTCACCAAAGCACATACCATCCCCAATGACCATAATCCCACCCGCTTCTCCCAATCCCCCTCCCCCCAGCAACCCTCAGTTTGTTTTGTGAGATTAAGAGTCACTTATGGTTTGTCTCTCTCCCAATCCCATCTTGTTTCATTTATTCTTCTCCTACCCACATAAGCCCCCATGTTGCATCACCACTTCCTCATATCAGGGAGATCACATGATAGTTGTCTTTCTCTGCTTGACTTATTTCGCTAAGCATGATACGCTCTAGTTCCATCCATGTTGTCGCAAATGGCAAGATTTCATTTCTTTTTGATGGCTGCATAGTATTCCATTGTGTATATATACCACATCTTCTTGATCCATTCATCTGTTGATGGACATCTAGGTTCTTTCCATAGTTTGGCTATTGTGGACATTGCTGCTATAAACATTCGGGTGCACGTGCCCTTTGGATCACTACGTTTTTATATCTTTAGGGTAAATACCCAATAGTGCAATTGCTGGGTCATAGGGCAGTTCTATTTTCAACATTTTGAGGAACCTCCATGCTGTTTTCCAGAGTGGCTGCACCAGCTTGCATTCCCACCAACAGTGTAGGAGGGTTCCCTTTTCTCCGCATCCTCGCCAGCATCTGTCATTTCCTGACTTGTTATTTTTAGCCATTCTGACTGGTGTGAGGTGATATCGCATTGTGGTTTTGATTTGTATTTCCCTGATGCCGAGTGATATGGAGCACTTTTTCATGTGTCTGTTGGCCATCTGGATGTCTTCTTTGCAGAAATGTCTGTGCATGTCCTCTGCCCATTTCTTGATGGGATTATTTGTTCTCTGGGTGTTGAGTTTGCTAAGTTCTTTATAGATTCTGGACACTAGTCCTTTATCTGATATGTCGTTTGCAAATATCTTCTCCCATTCTGTCAGTTGTCTTTTGATTTTGTTAACTGTTTCCTTTGCTGTGCAAAAGCTTTTGATTTTGATGAAGTCCCAATAGTTCATTTTTTTCCCTTGCTTCCCTTGCCTTTTGCGTTGTTCCAAGGAAGATGTTGCTGCGGCAGAGGTCGAAGAGGTTGCTGCCTGTGTTCTCCTCAAGGATTTTGATGGATTCCTTTCGCACATTGAGGTCCTTCATCCATTTTGAGTCTATTTTTGTGTGTGGTGTAAGGAAATGGTCCAATTTCATTTTTCTGCATGTGGCTGTCCAATTTTCCCAGCACCATTTATTGAAGAAGCTGTCTTTTTTCCATTGGACATTCTTTCCTGCTTTGTCGAAGATTAGTTGACTGTAGAGTTGAGGGTCTATTTCTGGGCTCTCTATTCTGTTCCATTGATCTATGTGTCTGTTTTTGTGCCAGTACCATGCTGTCTTGATGATGACAGCTTTGTAATAGAGCTTGAAGTCCGGAATTGTGATGCCACCAACGTTGGCTTTCTTTTTCAATATCCCTTTGGCTATTCGAGGTCTTTTCTGGTTCCATATAAATTTTAGGATTATTTGTTCCATTTCTTTGAAAAAGATGGATGGTACTTTGATAGGAATTGCTTTAAATGTGTAGATTGCTTTAGGTAGCATAGACATTTTCACAATATTTATTCTTCCAATGCAGGAGCATAGAACATTTTTTCATTTCTTTGTGTGTTCCTCAATTTCTTTCATGAGTACTTTATAGTTTTCTGAGTATAGATTCTGTGTCTCTTTGGTTAGGTTTATTCCTAGGTATCTTATGGTTTGGGATGCAATTGTAAATGGAATTGACTCCTTAATTTCTCTTTCTTCTGTCTTGCTGTTGGTGTAGAGAAAATAAAATGGTTCAAAATATCTGGGACACAACAAAGGCAGTCCTGAGAGGAAAATATATAGCGGTACAAGCCTTTCTCAAGAAACAAGAAAGGTCTCAGGTACACAACCTAACCCTACACATAAAGGAGCTAGAGAAAGAACAAGAAAGAAACCCTAAGCCCAGCAGGAGAAGAGAAATCATAAAGATCAGAGCAGAAATCAATGAAATAGAAACCAAAAAAACAATAGAACAAATCAACGAAACTAGGGGCTGGTTCTTTGAAAGAATTAATAAGATTGATAAACCCCTGGCCCAACTTATCAAAAAGAAAAGAGGAAGGACCCAAATAAATAAAATCATGAATGAAAGAGGAGAGATTACAACTAACACCAAAGAAATACAAACTATTGTAAGAACATACTATGAGCAACTCTACGGCAATAAATTTGACAATCTGGAAGAAATAGATGCATTCCTAGAAACATATAAACTACCACAACTGAGCCAGGAAGAAATAGAAAGCCTGAACAGACCCATAACCAGTAAGGAGATTGAAACCGTCATTAAAAATCTCCAAACAAACAAAAGCCCAGGGCCAGACGGCTTCCCGGGGGAATTCTACCAAACATTTAAAGAAGAACTAATTCCTATTCTCCTGAAACTGTTCCAAAAAATAGAAATGGAAGGAAAACTTCCAAACTCATTTTACGAGGCCAGCATCACCTTGATCCCAAAACCAGACAAGGATCCCAACAAAAAAGAGAGCTATAGACCAATATCCTTGATGAACACAGATGCAAAAATACTCAACAAAATACTAGCCAATAGGATTTAACAGTCCATTAAAAGGATTATTCAACACGACCAAGTGGGATTTATTCCAGGGCTGCAAGGTTGGTTCAACATCCGCAAATCAGTCAATGTGATACAACACATCAATAAAAGAAAGAACAAGGACCATATGATACTCTCAATAGATGCTGAAAAAGCATTTGACAAAATACAGCATCCCTTCATGATCAAAACTCTTAAAAGTGTAGGGATAGAGGGCACATACCTCAATATCATCAAAACCATCTATGAAAAACCCACCGCAAATATCATTCTCTATGGAGAAAAACGGAAAGCTTTTCCGCTAAGGTCAGGAACACGGCAGGGATGTCCATTATCACCACTGCTATTCAACATAGTACTAGAAGTCCTAGACTCAGCAATCAGTCAACAAAAGGAAATTAAAGGCATCCAAATCGGCAAAGAAGAAGTCAAATTATCACTCTTCGCAGATGATATGATACTATATGTGGAAAACCCAAAAGACTCCACTCCAAAACTGCTAGAACTTATACAGGAATTCAGTAAAGTGTCAGGATATAAAATCAATGCACAGAAAGCAGTTGCATTTCTCTACAACCCCCACCTTCTGCACACCATTGGCAACAAATGCCGGGGCTGACACTCAGCCTGTCACCCAGGAGGAAACCGTGCCAATTGAAGCTGAGTAGAACCCTCAGATGGGAGAAACTGCATGTCCCCCTGAGCACACCCTTCTCTGCTGTGGTCAGCGGTCCCCTGACCACAAACCTGGACCCTGTCATGCCACCAGACACCTGCCCTCAATTCAGCCACCTGGGATCCCTCCTAAGTGCCAGCAAATTAGGTCTTCCATGCTCCTGGCCCTAAACTTAACGCTAGGTTGTGTTTTCAGTCTTCCTCCCCAGGGGCTGGGCCCCCCCCCATTTCCTCCATATTTGGACCCCTGATCCCCAAACCAGGACTCCATCTGCAACCCAGGAGGAAACTGTTCTGTTTGGAGCTGCACAGAACCCTCAGAATGGGAGAAACCTGAACAGCCCATGAAGCAACGTCCACCATCGGCCACCCCTCAGCCAAAAACCCAGAGTGTAATGCACCACTTGACCATGACCCTCAACTCATTGCCCTAGGCATCCTGCCTCAGCACCAGCAGATCAGGCCAGCCATGCCCCTGTGCTCTATCCCTAGCCCTAGGCTATACTTTCAGTCTTCTGTCCTCTGAGGATTCACACCAAAGCCCCACTGTTGGGGTTACATCTGAACTATACCAGAATATTTCGTGTCCCCGTGAGACTATCCCACTCTCAGCAACCCCCTATTCACTACCTGGATCCTAACACTCACACTTACCTACGTCCTCAACTCTGCTCCCCAGGCGCTCCTCTCAGGTTGGCAGATTGAGCCTGACATGTCCTGAGCATTCCATTCCTAGGGGCCTGGTCCCCTGCCCCAAGCACTGGGGTCACCTTAGCCATACAACAGGACTCAGCCTAACACACAGGAGGAAAGTGTGCCATGTAGACCTCTAGAAATATTCAAAGCAAGAGAAAATGCCCATCTGAGCCCATCCCAGCATACCACCACTTTCAGTGGCCTCTAGGCTACAAACCCTGTGCCTGACCTGAACGGGAACACTCATCTTTCATTTCTTAATTCCCACACACACTGCCAGCTCTTTGGCCCTGCAATGCCCCTTGACCCTAACTCTATCCCTATGTTGGGCTCTCAGGTAACTGTCCCTTAAGGGAGGGCTCCAAAGCCCCAGGATTTGGGGATGGCTGAGCAATACCAGAGGACTCA
Source organism: Mustela putorius furo (assembly GCF_011764305.1). Classification (NCBI taxonomy): domain Eukaryota; kingdom Metazoa; phylum Chordata; class Mammalia; order Carnivora; family Mustelidae; genus Mustela; species Mustela putorius. The sequence goes on from NW_025421450.1 coordinate 130,901, forward strand.
GCCTCCCACCCAGAAGGAAATCTTTCCATAATGGACTCCAATAAGTATAGAGGTCAGTAGAAATATGATGGCCCATCTCTTTCCATCCCACTGAACTCCCACTTTCAATGGCTCATGGATTGAAACCCTGAGCCGCACACTCACCTTAACCCATGCCCTCAACTCAGCCCTCCAGGACACTCACCACATGGTTGGCAGTTCGGACATTCCATGCTCCTATGTCCTAACCATAACCCTATTTGGAGTTCTGAGAGCACCATCTGTAGAGGCCTGGCTCCCAAGCACCGGGTATTGGGAACACTTGAACAACACCAGAGGATCAGCCTGCCACACAAAAGGAAATTCCCTTTTTTACTCCAGACTGGATTCAGAGCATGAGAAATCTGAATGCAAACCTGAGACAATGTCAGTGAACCTACACTTTCATGCACACTCTGAACACAATCCCTGAGCTTCATATACACCCTAAAACTCCATTTTAACTCAGACCTTGTGAAGATCTCCACAGTTCTGGATGATTGTATCTTCCAGGCTTCAGGGCCTTAACCCAATGTAAGGTCTAGATATGGGTGAAAATATGAACAGACATTTCTCCAATGACAACACACATGTGACCAACAGATATATGCATAAATGTTCCACATCACATGGCTTCTGGGAAACGCAAATCTAAACCACATTAAGGTGTCCTATCACACAAGGAAGAACGTCTAAAATTAACAAGACATGAAACCACAAGTGTTGGTGATGATACAGAAAATGGGGAAGCTTCCTACACTCCTGGTGGGAATGCATACTGTTACATCCGCTCTGGAAAACAGTACAGGGTTTCTTCAAGAAGTTAAAAGTAAAGTTACCCTAAAACACAGCAATTGCACCACAGGGCTTTTACTACAAAAATAGAGATGTAATGAAAAGAACTGACACCTGCACCCCAGTGTTCATTGCAACAATATCCACTATACTTAAACTATGGAAAGAACCCAGATACCTATGGACAGAGGAATGGATAAAGAAGATGTGGTTCATATATTCAATGGAATATTACTCAGCCATCAGAAAGGATGATTATTTATCATCACATCAACCTGGATGGGTGTGGAAGATATTATGCTGAGTAAAATATGGCAATGAAAGAAGCACAACTATCATATGGTTTCACTCATATGTCAAATATCAGAAATAGGGCAGAGAACCATAGAAAAAGGAAAGGGAAACAGAATGAGAAGTCATCAGAGATGGGAAAAAAACATAGTAGTAACTAACTGTAGTAACAAACTGAGGGTTGCTGGATGGGGGCAGGGGGTACCTGGGTGATGGGCACTAAGGAGGGCACATAATGCAATGAGCACTTGGTGTTATACACATCTGATATATTCTTTAACACTACATCTGAACCTAATGATGTATGATAAGTTGGCTAATTGAATTTAAATTTTTTTAAAAATGAAAGAACTCAAAGAAACTACCTTAAAAATTTCTATGAAATCACAAAAGATACTGAGGAACCAACACAATATTATGATGGAAAACAAAGCTTGAGGCGTCACAATTCCATATTTCAAATTATAGTACAAAGCTTCAGTCATCCTAACAGTATGGGACTGGTGCAGAAATATACGCAGTGACCAAGGGAACAGAATAGAAGCTCAGACATAAACCCACAATCACGTGCCCAAATAGTCTTCTGCAAAACAGGCAAAAGTATTAAAAAGAAAAAGAACAGGCTCTACAACAAATGGTTTTGGGAAAACTGGACAGCTATGCACAAAAGAATGAAATTAGACTGCTTTATTACACCAGATGGACAAATTAACTCAAAACAGTTTCAAGACCTCAATGTGTGACCTGAAATCATAAAAATCCTACAAGAGGGCACAGAAAGTAACTTCTCTGCCAAGAACCATACATTTTCTAGACATGCCTCCTAAGGCAAAGGAAACAAAAGCAAAAATAAACTACTGGAACTACATCAATATGAAAGCTTACCAAACAGCAGAAGAACAATGAAAATGTAATAAATAGAAGACAACCTACTTAATGGGAGAAGATGTTTGCGAATACCATATGCAATAATGGGGTAGTGTCCAAAATATGTAGAACTGATACAATGCAACACCCAAAAAACAAATAATCCAGTTAAAAAAATAGAAGACATGAATAGACATTTCTCCAAAGAAGAAATACAGATGTCAACAGTCACATGAAAATATGTTCACCATCACCCATCAACAGGAAAATCCAAATGAAAAGTTCCATGAAATACTACCTCACACTATCAGAATGGCTAACAGCACCAGCACAAGAAAACAGATGTTGGGAAGATGTGGATAAAAGGGAACCCTCTTACACTGTTGGTGGGAATGCAAGCTGCTGCAGCCACTTTAGAAAACAGTATGACTGTTCCTCAAAACGTTAAATATAAAACTTCATTGTGATCCATCCATCAATCACACTACCGGGTGTTTACCCGAAGAATATGAGAACAATAACTCAAAAGGATACATGAGCCCTTATATTTCCTGCAACATTATTTACAATATTACAATATGGAAGCAATCCAAGTATTTCTTGATAATTTGATTAATGAGATGATATATGTACACACACACACATACACACACACACACACACACACACACACACACACACACACACACACAGTGGGAAGTTACTCAGCCATAAAAAGAATGAGATCTTGCCATTTGCAGACACATGGATGGAGCTAGAGAGTACTGTCCTAAGTGAAACCCATCAGTTGGAGCAAGACAAATGCCTTTCAATGTCACTCTTACATGGAATTTAAGAAACGAACATACATAAATAAAGGAGAAAGAAGATACAAAGCAAAATACCAACTCTGTGGTTACCAGAGTGGATGTGAATGGAGGGATGAGTGAAATGGATGACGGGGACTAAGAGTACACTTTTCTTGATATCCGTTGAGTAATACATAGAATCACCGAATCACTACATTGTATACCTGAAACTAATATACCACTGTATGTTAACTCTACCTGAATTAAAATAAACAATAAAAAAGTTTTTTTTCTTTCAGTAAACAATTTGGAAAACCTTTTGCTATGCAATGTTCATAAGACTTACTTGTGAGAGTATTTACTGTACAATAATTATTCCTCTCTATGCTTGGAATTCAAATTTCACTGAATTCTTATACTTTTCCTGTTAATGGTAGCCCACAGGAGCCACGGTCCCTTTCCATCCAGGGTCAGCACCTATGCTTTCAAGAGTGTAAGTAGAGACGGATGTCACTTCACTGTCCAGAAAGCTATTATTGTTTCTGTTTTCGTGTGAGATTGTCATAGAGTATGGGACAGCTTCCAGAGCAGGTTTGTTATGCACCCTGGATCTCTAATTCAGTGGTCATTACCTGGTTCTGTTGGCTGATAAGTTCCTGTTGATGGGCTTGCTTCCAAGCACATACCTGGAAGACAAATGTGGGTGGGCTGGGTGTGGGACAGGAGGAAGACCAAGTACAGTCAAGGGTTGGATCCCTCCCCTGATCTAGGAATGGCCATGGGAGTGTGTATGGGAGGCAGAAGCGACAGGAAACCACTAAGGTCACCAGCTGAAAGCAGGGAGCCTGGGTCATGGGATCTTGAGATATAGGGCTTGAAGTCTGTTCTGAGCTACCTCTGTGTGGGAAGGGAAGAAGGGAAAAGAAGGAGAAATTGTCTGCACCTGGCCCATGCCAGCTTCCCACCACTACTAATATACATCAGTCTACGCAGCTGACCCAGCCTGGACTCAAGATGGGCTGTCTTGGGTCCCTCAACCCTCAGTGGGACAGATGGCTCCAGGGCTCAGGGACATGCTGAGGGAGATGGGAAGGAAGGCTGCCACTCCCAGGTCATCCCCTCCTTGAGCAGGCAGACCTCCAGGACTGCTAAAAACCCACTGGCAGTTTTGAAAGACATGCCATGGATGAACTAAGGCATTGAGAAATATAAAACGATATTCGTTTTTATGTTCAGAGCTCTCAGCTCATGAAGTGAGAAGATCTTCCCTGAGGAAGACTGAGGGGAGGGGAGGTCAGGCTGAAAAGAGAGATGTGGCTTTCTTGACTGGGGACCTGCAACCCCCTTCCAGGGCAAGGTATCGTCCTCACCTCACAGAGGATCCATGGAAGTGTCCCATCAAGGGACTGACTGAGCTGCCTCTTGAGAAGGTACCCTGACATCAGGTTACACAGGGCAGAGGAGAGGGCCAGATGGAGGGAGGGCAATACCCTGGAGGCCATGGGGCAAAAGCAGAGGCTCATGTCCATAAAGATGATGAAAAATAGGAGGCAGCAGCATCAGAGCTGGCACAGTGCTCACAGCTAGAGTGACTGGATGCCTTCTGTGCCAGGTATGGTTGACTTCAGTGTGCTCCAAACTAGTCTTGACCACAACCCTAGGAAGTGTGCACCACTACCGACCTCCTTTCCCCATGCTGCTGCTAAGAATCATGGTCACAGACCCTGGTCTATTTTTATGGAAATGGAGTGCTCCCCGGGCACACTGCCCCTCTGGTGGTGGTCCAGTGCAACCCTTGTGCTTGACCAGATACTGCTGTCTACCTGTATCCACACAACTCAAAAGACAGGAGGGTGTCCCTGAGTTCCACAGGACCTTATGAGACAGATTAACAGACCCCCACTACCCCACCCACCACCAACACCCAGTGGGTCACTAAGGACCTCGGCTATTGTCATGGAGCTCACCATGATGTGTTTCTATCACTTTCAAAGACAGTTCTGTTCCCGTACAATACCATACATCCTGGCTGCTGACCTGAGGCCATGCCATGAACCCACATGGCACCTTTCTGTTAGAGAAGGTCAACCCTGCACCTCATAGAAAATGTTCCTAATTGGGGCGCCTGGGTGGCTCAGTGGGTTAAACCTCTGCCTTCAGCTCAGGTCATGATCTCAGGAGCCTGGGATCGAGCCCCGCATTGGGCTCTCTGCTCAGCAGGGGGCCTGCTTCCCCTTCTCTCTCTCTACCTGCCTCTCTGCCTACTTGTGATCTCTCTCTCTGTCAAAAAAATGGATGAAATCTTAACACAAAAAAGAAAAGAAAATGTTTCTAATGAAGTGCAAATCCATCAGGAATATGGTGTAAACAGTGGTACACTGCCTTCATGGTAGTCAGTAATTCTAAGAAGGGTTGACCACTCCCCATCATCTCGCAAAACCTTCTGTAAGGTTTTATAGGCGAGATAAACACGCCAGGCAAAGTGGGTGCAAGGCAAGATTTATTAAAGGCACTCTCCTGCGAAGTTTCAGGGCTCAAGAGAAGGGGAGCCAGGAAAGTTGCTCTGGGAGGAGGTGGGCACCCTCAGGAGAGGTTCCTTGACCCTGGAAAGGGAGAGGGGGAAGTCACACTGGGAGGGAGTTGGTGGGGGTCTTTTATCTGTTTCCTGCATAAGTATCAGATTACCTATGGAGAAGTGACCTGCGGATACATCCTTTTGGTGGGAGAGTCAAGGGTGAAGGAAAAGGGGGGGCTGGAAGACGGCGGGACCCGGCAGCAGTCATTTCCATTGTTCCTCCTGCACTCCAGGAGCCTCTGGAGCCGGTGGTCATTTCTATTGTTCCTCCTGCACTCCCGGAGCCTGCCAACCCAACATTCCGACCTTTTTGGTGTATTGGGGGCTGCGACTCATATCTGGCTACCTCCTGCTGGTAAAGGGGCGTCATCATAGGGTCCTTTGTATGTGGATAGGCAGGTATAGGGATCCAGGAGGAGTTGGTTGACAGTGACCCTGGAAACCTCACATATGCGTTCCTGAATGAAGCAAAGAACACAGGGGGTGATAAGTCCTAATAGGCAGAAGAGAATAATGGGATTTAGGATTGGAAGGAGCCAGGTCGTTAAGGGGGAGAGCCACCATTGAGAGGGTTTTATTACAGGGTGAGGCTGACCACCAAGGGAGTCACACAGATTTTTGTCAGGGCACTGATATTGGTTTTCAACTACACTGGATTCGTTGATATAATAGCAGCATTCTTCATTGAGGAACAGTTTCCTCCCTTGTCTGAAGTGAGCAGGTCCAGGGCTCGCTGGTTCTGTAGGGCTACATGGGCCACTGAAGTAATCTGTCATTGTAGAGATGCCAAGGCCTCAGCTGAGACTTCCATGGCTGTTCAGAGATCTTCAGATAAATCTCGGGTAGCACCTATGGAGTGAGCTATGGCCCGGGTGCCCAGCCAGGTGGCCATTAGGGAAGACACCAAGGAGACCCCCATAACAAGAGGAAGAAACACAGCCCTTTTTTGTCACAGGAGGGGGGTGGAGAGGACGGTCATTTCCGCTTGGGCTGGCAACCTCCAGACTGGCAATCTGTGGTGACCAGCTGACTAGACCGTGTGGTGACCAAGTTTCCACTAGGAAGAAGTACCACCTGAATTCAGGGTCATCTGAGGGACAGCTATGGTGTGTGGAAGGAGGAAGTTGGTAAGAAGTGGTGCAGGAAATATGAAACCACGTGGGCCCCAGGGTTTGGGAAGTCCAGACATCCTGTTGTGGGGCTGGTTTTTAGAGAGGAGGTGTGTACCCATGGGTGGTGTCCTAGGAATTTTGCCCCTGTGGGAGTTGTTAGAATAAGATAATGGGGCCTGTCCACCTGGGCTGTAAGGACTTTGGGTGAAGTTCTCCTAGGAGAACTTGGTCCCCAGCATTTAGGGCCTGGGGGAAGTCTCCAATCGGGCTGTCAGGGGCGAGGATTGTTGAACCTGCAGGAGCCCTTAGGAGGGCTCGTAAGAGGGTCTGATAGGGAAGATAGGATAGGAGGGGTGGAGCAGAGGCAGGCAGGTTGTGATTGAGTAGAAAGGGCCTGCTGTACAGGAGCTCAAAGGGACTGAGACCTGATGGGTGGCTAGGGGAGGCCCTAAGGCGGGTGAGTGCTAGTGAGAAAAGGGTTGGCCAAGACAGTCAGGTTTCAAGAGTGCGTTTGGTGAGTTGTTCCTTGAGGAGGACATTGACCCTCTTGACCTTACCCGAAGATTGGGGGTGGTAGGGGATATGGAGTTTCCAGGTGACGTTGAGGTATGGAGTTTCCAGGTGATGTTGAGATCTGTTGTGTGATGCTGAGATGAAGGCCGGTCCGTTGTCTGATTGTAGGGTTCGAGGGAGTCCAAACCTCGGAATGATGTGCTTAATGAGAACAGCGGCAACCACCTCTGCTCTTTCCCTAGTGGTGGGGAATGCCTCGATCCAACCTGTGAAGGTGTCCACAAGAGTTAGTAGATATCTAAAGGTTTTGTGTCGAGGCATGTGATTGAAGTCAAGTTGCCAGTCCTCGCCTGGCTGATGCCCTTGGAGCTGGTGGGTGGGTCCTGGTCTGAGGAGGCCGCCCTGGGCATTGACCGCAGGACATGTTCTGCAGGCCTTGTGTCCCTCCTTAATAGTCTTTTGGAGGAGGGGGTGGTGAAAGAGAGGTTGGAGAAATTGGTATAGGGCCTTTGGACCGATGTGGACAGACTAGTGGATGTCAGTAAAGAGGGTGTGGATTAGGGTGTTTGGGAGGGCAATTTTGTCCTGGACAAAATACCATCCATTGTCATCCAACCTGCCACCTCATGTTTTAGGGGCCCGAGTCTCCTCATCAGTGTACAGGGACTGTGAAGAGTGTTGAGAAACAGGAGAGGGGCTAGAGAGGAGTTTAAGGCCATCTGTCAGGCAACAGAGCCAGCCTTGTTGTTCCCCAAAGAGATGGGGTCTTTGGAGGCCTGACGGCCATGGCAATGGACAATAGCCACCTCAGCAGGGTACTTGAGAGCCTCAAGGAGTTTGGCAATAAAAGGCCCTTTGACTATGGGGGTTCCCTTGGTTGTGAGAAATCCCCTTTCTCGCCAGAGGACAGAGTGAGTGTCGGTAATAAGGAGAGCATATTTGGAGTCAGTATAAAGAGTGACCAATTGGCCCTCAGATAAGTGAAGGGCCTTGGTAAGAGCCAGGAGTTCTGCCTTTTGAGAAGTAGTCCCAATGGGAAGGGGGGTTGCTTATATGACTGCATCCAGGGTGACCACTGCATAGGCCACACATCGCCGTCCATATGGAGCTATGAGGGAGCTCACATCCATGAACAGAGTGCGATCAGGTTCAGTCAGCGGCTGGTCCCAAAGTCCTGGATGGGAGGGAGAGAGTTCTTCCAGGTGTTGAGCACAGGAGTGGAGAGGAGGGGGGGTAGATGAAGGTGTCGGCAAGAGAGTGGTTGGATTTAGGCGAAGGGAGACAGAGTGTGACCTGGGGGTTTTCTATGAACAGCAGGTGGTAGACTTGGAGATGGGAAGGAGTGAGCTGTGCCAAGTATTTGTGGATGACTCAGTCCATCAGTCTATGGGGGGAGAAGACCATGATGGGCTGTCCTAAGGTAAGTTTGAGGGCCTCCTTTGTCAGAGAAGTGGCTGCCGCTAGGGCCTTGAGGCAGGGCTGCCATCCCTGGACAGTGACATCTAGTTCCTTGGAGAGTTAATGCGAATAAGGAGACCCTGCTGCCAAAGGTGGTCACTGATGAACTTGAGTCCTCATTGGTGGGTTGCTACTACAGGTCTGGAAATGTCCTATATCTGTGGGTCTACAGAGGGGAGACAGTCTGGGATAGAGGATGAGTCATAGGGAAGTAGAGGAAGGATGAGGTGAACAGAAGTCAAGGGATAGGGAGAGAGACAAATGGTGGCCTGAAGTTTGTGGAGGATGTCCTTGCCTAGTAAGGGAACAGGGCAGTAAGGGATAATGAGGAAGAAGTGTGAGAAGGGGAACCCAAACAGGCTGCAGGTAAGGGGTTGGCTGGCCTTTGGAGTGGAGGAAGTACCATCAATTCCCATAACTGCAACTGAGGAGGGATGAGTAGGAGCTGAGTACAAAGGCAGGACAGCATGTGCCGTGTCCAATAGAAAGGAAAGGGACTTACCCACTACCTGGAGCATGACCCTGGACTCGGCATGGGTGAGAGGGGTGTCCGAGACTGGGCTCCATCAGTCATCCAATAGGAGAAGTTGGAAGACAGAACTTACCATCTCAGGGTCTCCCCCACGTGGAGGCGCCGGGAATACCCTGAGGCTGGGTCAGTCCAATTTCCAGTGGCCCATCATGCGGCATTGAGGGCACGGCCTAGTAGGCGTTTTTGGATTGGGGCATTGACAGGCCCAGTATCCCTTGGCTCCACACGTGAAACAGGCCCCCGGTGGGATGCAGTTAGGTGCTCCCTTCTGTTGACCCCCAGAACCTGCCAGCCCTGGGCTGCTACCAGGGCTTGGGTCCGCAGTTGGACCTTCGGTTGGAGTCTGGCTTGGTGCTTAAGTTCTGCCTCCTCTTGGGAGTCAAAGACTTTAAATGCCATTTTCACCAGATCAAAAATGGGAGTTTGAGGGTCCTCCTCCACTTTCTTTAATTTTTGCCGAATGTCGGCGGCTGACTGAGAAATAAAGTGAGTAGCTAAAACAGTCGCCCCTGCTGGAGAGGCCAGGTCTAGGCAAGTGTATTGAGTCAGCGCCTCAGTAAGTTGGTTAAGAAACATGGCCGGGTTTTCATTGGGTTCCTGAATGATTTCCCTTCACAAACCTTCTACAACTTTCCTTTGCATTCAGGTTTTGTCTCAAAAAGCCATCTCACTTAGGACAAAATTATCTCCTTTCACTTTCAATAAAATATACTCCCATTCCTTAAATCTTTCTCATATATCTTCTACTTTCCTACATACAGAGTTGCTTCCTTTATTTAGCAGAATTTTGTACACTTAGAAACACCTTTAGTTATTAACCTCTAGTCAGTTATTAATCATGAATGGCTATAACAGAATTCTTTAGATGCCAATTTATGAATCAGTTAAGCACAAACCATGCTTACTAACAGATTTAAATATTCTTATTTTCTTTGCTGTAAGAAGTCAAAAGCACAAAGCTATGTTCAGTAATAAATGACTTGGCATTTTTATCCCTTTGGAAAAGACCTAAATGTCCAACAGATTTAATCCCATTTGTCATCCAAGCAAAACTTAAAACTTTCAGGTTACCAAAGACTTTGAAAGCTATCTCAGCAATTACCCATTAAAACTTTTAGACAGAAAATTAACCATCCGTTTAGTCATTTCTTTGCTAACAGATTTTAACAAATAACAAGAGCTTCAGTAAAGTGATTAAAGTTTCATATTTACTGTGGATAAATTTGTCAGAAGTTCGTATAGGAGTGGGGAGAGGGACGGGTAAACAAGGGCGCTGGTTCAGAAATCCTGAACTTAAGGGACCTTGGCCCATCTGCCTTGGTGTCTATTGAGGTTATTTAGGTCCATGAAAATCTGATAATTAAAAGTGACTTATGGAGACCATTGGGACTGACTGTCTAATCAGTATTGTGGCCAAGCTACAGTATAGTAACGTCATTTTTGCAGGTCCTGGTCCAGTTCCAGGGTTTTAAGATTGTCCAACAGGCCTAAAACACCCCCGGGATGTTTTAGGGTAGAATTTGGATTGGGAGGTCCCCAAGACTCCTTGCCAGACAACCCGAGGGCAGGAGGAAGGCATCCCCTCATCCACCACTGGGTTGCAGAAAAACTGTGTAAAATACCCTAGAGTTTAGAATGTCTCCCAGCTTCTCAGAGTCACGGAGGTCAGCTGGTGACCAGCAGGGTCCGCCCTGACGTGGGCGCGATTAGGGCAGGGCTTTCCAGACAGAGGCTCGGAATCCGGGGAAACTCACCATGGCTTCAGAAGTGGCGTTGGGAAAGGCAGGTCCAGGTCTGGCTAGGGAGAGGAGAGAGCCTCCTCACCAGGGTGGGAGGCTCTCAAAACTCTCCCGGGTTTTGGGAACCAAATGTAAGGTTTTATAGGTGAGATAAACACGCCAGGCGAAGTGGGTGCAAGGCAAGATTTATTAAAGGCCCTCTCCTGCAAAGTTTCAGGGCTCAAGAGAAGGGGAACCAGGAAAGTTGCTCTGGGGGAGAAGGTGGGTAGACTCTGTCAAGTTTCCTTGACTCCGGAAAGAGAGTAGGGGAAGTCACACTGGGAGGGAGTTGGCAGGGGTCTTTCATCTGTTTCCCACATAGGTATCAGGTTACCTATGGGGACATGACCTTGGCATACATCCTTTTGGCGGAAGAGTCAAGGGTGAAGGAAAGTGGAAGATGGCGGGACCCGGCGGCGGTCATTTCCATTGTTCCTCCTGCACTCCTGGACTTGCCAACCCAACACCTTCCACTGTATGGAGCTCATTCTCTGCCCTCACAAAAAAAGCCCAGTAAACAAAACTTTATCCTGAATGTTCCCCTCACCTGATGATTCAAATATTGTCCAACCACAATGATATAAATCAATCACAAGAAGAAAATGCGAGAGTCAAAAATATGTAGAGATTTAACAATATGGTAATAAACTACCAACAGTCAAATAAGAAATCTAGAAATTTTAAAAGTACCTCGAGACAAAAAGAAAAACCTACAAAAATGTAAGGGATACAGCAAAATTAGTTCTAAGGGGGAAGTTCACAGAAATTCAGGTCCCCGTCAGTCCACAAGAATGCTCTCCTATAAACATTATAATTTTACATGATAAAGAAGTATTAAAAAAAAAAAACAAGCAAATCCCCAAATCAGTAGGAATAAGGAAATAACAAAACGGAATGTGAAAACGAATAATGATGACTAAAAAGACAAAAGATCAATGAAAATAAGAACTGCCTTTGTTGGAAAGATAAACAAAACTAAGAAACCCTTAGCTAGACTCACCAAGAAGGAGAGAGGTCTCAAAAACAATCAGGAAAGAAAGATGATTAATTCCTGTCTCACACCAAAATCCTAGAGAACACAGGCAGCAACCTCTTCGATTTCCAATACAGCAACTTCTTTCAAGACAAGTCCTAAAGACAAAGGTAAGAGAAGCAAAAATAAACTTTCAGTACTTCATCAAGATGAAAAGCTTGGAAACAATCAGCAAAACTAAACGGGAACCTGTACAATGGGAGTAGATACTTGCAAATGCTATTACAGTTAAAGGTCTGGTATCCATGATTTACACAGAATTTCTCAAACTCAACACCCCAAAAAACAAAGAGTCCACTCAAGAAATGGTCAGACGACCTAAAAAGACACTTCTCCAAAAAGACATACAGATGACTAACAGACACATGAAAACATTCTCCACATGACTTGCCATCAGGGAAATAAAAATCAAAACCACAATGAGACACCAACTTACACCTGATAGAATGGCAAAAATTAAAAGACAGGGAACAACAAATGTTGATGAGGATGTGAAACATATTAAACAACAGGGAAAGAGGGAACCCTCTTACACTGTTTGTTGGAACGCAAGCTGGTACACTCACTCTGAAAAACAGCATGGTGTTTCCTCAAGACATAAAAATAAAGCTACCCTATGACCCACCAATTGCACTCCTGGGTATCTACCATATGGATTTCTAAAATGAAGAGGCACATGCACCCCAGTGTTCCTAGCAGCAATGTCCACAATAGCCAAACTGTGGAAGGAGCAGAGATGTCCTTCAACAGATTAATGTATAAAGAAGATGTGGTTCAGGGGCCCCTGGGTGACTCAGTGTGTTAAGCCTCTGCCTGTGGCTCAGGTCAAGATCTCAGGTTCCTGGGATCGAGCATGCATAGGGCTTTCTACACAGTGGGGAGCTGCTTCCCCTGCTATCCCTGCCTGCCTCTCTGCCTATTTGTGATAGTTGTCTCTCTCTGTGTCAAATAAATAAAAAAAAATCTTTTAAAAAAAGAAGAAGAAATATGTGGTTCACATATACAATGGAATATTTCTCAGCCATCAGAAATGATGAATACTTACCATTTGCATTGACATGGCTGGAACTGGAGGAGATTATGCTAAGTGAAATACGTCAAGCAGAGAAAGACAGTTATCATATGGTTTCACTCATATGTGGAATATAAGGAACAACACAGAGGATCATAGGGACAGGGTGGGAAACCTGAATTGGAAGATATCTGAGAAGGAGAGAAAAAAAACATATGAGACTCTTGACTCTGGGAAACAAATTGAGCAGCAGCAGCAGGCTGCCCAGGTTTTTGGCCTCAGTCTTGCACATCAGGACTCAAGCACAACTAGAGCATCATGGAGAATGGAGTACTGTGTGGCCTTGGAATCTAATAGCAGGATCTGAGATTTCAGTTCCAAATGAAAACTGGCCTCTTCCACACAGCACAAAAGAAAGTGGAGGATTTCTCAGGGGTGTGGCTCTGGAAGAAGTGCTTCTGATGGTTGAATTAATAGACACCAGGTAGAGAATACCTGCTGTGCCTCATCTGAGGAAGCAAGGGGCACCTGGGCAAGAATCAATAAGGTTGCCTGTGGGTGGCTTCCCACCAACCACCCTGCTGAGAGCCAAGAGCATGAGAACAAAAAGAGAAAATAACTTTCGTGGTACATCTGCAGTAGTAGGGCTGACCAGGTAGCAGAGCCCTATCCCTGGAGCAGGATGGCCTTCCCTCAAGAGTAATGGTCCACCACCATGGCCTCACAATCTCCCAGCTGTCTGATCTGACAATGCATTCCGGCTCAGACCTGCTCACACGATGAGTCCTAAGATCCAGAGACTGCTTTCCGCCCCAGCTCAATGCTACTCACAGAGAAGCAAACTCCAGCCTCAGAAATGTATTCATCATTAGCTCTGGAATTCCCTTAGTTTGTCTACACTGGCCCACCCAGGTGTCTCATCCAAATCATTCCTCAAGTGCCCTAGGGTTCCAAGCCACTTTCAAGCTCCCCTTAGGAAGGCAGGAACTGGTCCGAGTAGGAAGACCAGCCAAGTGACTCTACTCTACATGCTGGAAACGTGGACATCATCTTCCCTGAACACCAACACCTCCAAGTCCAAGATTCAAACCTTTGCTCACTGTGCACTGAGGACCATGTCAGCATGAACACTATTTTTTCAAATCTCTTATATCCCATTCCTTCAAATCAGAAACCAGGCTCCAGTCACCACTTCCTTTTCCCTTCAGAGAAGTAAGGAAAATGATAGAATAAAACACTACATGTGTTGGGCACCTGGGTGTCTCAGTGGGTTAAGCCTCTGCCTTCAGATTAGGTCATGATCTCAGCATCCTGGGGTTGAGCCACGTATCAGGCTCTCTGCTCAGCAGGGAACCTGCTTCCCCCTCTCTCTGCCTGCTGCTCTGCCTACTTGTGATGTCTCTCCCTCTGTGTCAAATAAAATCTTTAAACACACACACACACACACACACACACACACACACACACACAAGGTGGTGGAGAAGCAGCTGGTTAAGACAACATCAGGTAGCAGGAGATGGGCTACATAGCTTGTCAAAGCATTGTGAACACCTACAAACCCAACAGGAGATCAAATAGAAGAAGAGAAACAATTCTAGAAACAGAGAATCAACCACTTTCTGAAAGGTAGGACCAGCAGAGAAGTGAATCCAAAGTGACAGCAAGATAGACTTGTGGTGGGAGGAGCCAGATCCTGGCAAGTGGCAGAACAACAGAGCACAAAATCAGGACTTTTAAAAGTCTGCTCCACTGAGGGACATTGCTCCAGAGGCTAAACTGGGATGAAGTCCATGTGGGGTCAGCTTGGCCCCGGAAGGATCGGCCACAGATCCTTTTGGTCACAGAAGGATCCGGGGGGTGTCTGATTATGAAAGAGCTCGCAGGTATTAGAGTGGGGAAGCCGGCTTCAGAGACAGAGCAGAGAAGTGAGCTCTCAACTCGGGGTTACCTTGAACAGGGCACAGGCTGGGTGAGTTCCGAGTGTGGCTGGAGACCAGGGAGACAGGAGTAATTGAGCACTTTTCTCTGAGGGCACACTGAGGAGTGGGGCCCCAAGCTCTCGTCTACTCTGGGCTGCAGAGACTGGGAGGCCGGCATTTTCATTCCTGTCCTCCAGAACTCTACAGAAAGTGTTCAGGGAAGAAAAGCTCCCGAAGATTACTTAGTCTGGCCCCTGGTAAAGGTGGTGTAATTCCATATTCGGCAAAGGCACTTGAGAATCACTACAAGAGATCAACAAGAAATCCAGCCAAGACCAAGTTCATTTACCAAGGATAAAAGCAAAATTCCAGAGGAGGAGAAAGCAAAGCATAGAATTCATGGCTTTTTCCCCATGATTATTTAGTCTTGCAGTTAATGTTTTTTTTAATTTTTCTTTTTTTTTCTTCTGCTAATTTTTTTTTAACTTTTACCCTTTCTTCTTTTAATGTTAACTAGCTTATCTTAACAATGCCTTTCATTGAAAAATAATCTTTTTTAACCTTCATTATTATAGTCATATTTTATCCTTCATTGTATCTAACTTTATTTTTGTATACACATGAAGTTTTTCTTCTAAAAAAATTGGGGTACAATTTCTTCTAATAGATCAAAATACACTCTAAATCTATCTTGGGCTAGTTCTAGTCTCCAGCCCGAGCAAATTCTCCCCACTTTCTTTTTCTTTTTTTCTCCCAACCAACTTACTTTATCAATGCCTATTTTTATAAAATTTTTTTTTTTCATCTTTATAGGCATATTCCATCCCTTCATTGTGTTTACCCTTAAATATGTTCTTCATTCTTTAAAATTTTGGGAGGTAGTTTCTTCTAAGAGACCAAAAAACTCCCAAAATTAAGTAATTAAGTGGGTGACCCTATTAGACTGATATTTATATATAGTGGGAGGGATATATATATATATATATATATATATATCTCCCTTCCACGATTTGGGGTCTCTTCTTATTTAGTTAAAGCACATTTTCCTGGGGCCTTTGCCACCCTTTGCCACCCTTCTTGAGATCAACCATCTCATTAAGTGATTGAGACTTTCCTTATCTGGAAAAATGACAAGGCAGAAAAACTGATCAAAAAAAAAAAAAAAAGAACAAGGGCAGTACCAAAGGCTGGGGACCTAACCAATACAGATATCGGTAATATGTCTGATCTAGAGTTCAGAATGACAACTCTCAAGGTTCTAGCTGTGCTCGAAAAAGGCATGGAAGATATTAGAGAAACCCTCTCTGGAGAGATAAAAGTCCTTTCTGGAGAAATGACATAACTAAAAACTAACCAAGTTGAAAACACAAAAGCTATTAATGAGGTGCAATCAAAAATTGAGGCTCTTACTGCTAGGATAAATGAGGCAGAAGAAAAAATAGTGATATAGTAGACCAACTGACAGAGAATAAAGAAGCTGAGCAAAAGAGAGACAAACAAATACTGGACCATGAGCAGAGAATTTGAGAGTTAAGTGACACCATAAGATGAAATTATTAGAATAATTGGGATTCCAGAAGAAGAAGAAAGAGAGAGGGGAGCAGAAAGTATATTAGGGGGAATTATTATAGAGAATTTCCCTAATATGGCAAAGGAAACAAGTATCAAGAGATTCCCGCCTCAAAATCAGGTCCACACCCTGTCACCTAATAGTAAAATTTACAAGTCTTAGCAAAAAAGAGAAAATCCTGAAAGCCGCCCAAGAAAAGAAGTCTGTAACATACAATGGTAAAAATATTAGATTGGCAGTGGACTTACCCACAGAGACCTGGCAGGCCAGAAAGAACTTCAAAGCACTAAACAAGAAAAGCATGCAGCCAAGAATACTATATCCAGCTAGGCTATCATTGAAAATAGAAGGAAAGATAAAAATCTTCCAGGACAAACAAAAACTGAATATGCAAAGAATTTGCAAACACCTAATCAGCTGTGTGGGATATATTGAAAGGGGTCCTCTAATCAAAGAGAGAACCTAAAAGTACTAGATCTGAAAGGATCAGAGACAATACACAGTAACAGTCACCTTACAGGCAATACAATGGCACAAAATTCGTATCTCTCAATAGTTAACCTGAATCTAAATGGGTTAAATGCCCCAATCAAAAGACACAGGGTATCAGAATGGATAAAAAAACAAAACCCATCAATATGCTGTCTATAAGAAACTCAATTTAAACCCAAAGACATCTCCAGATTTAAAATGAGGAGGTGGAAAACAATTTACCATGCTAATGAACATCAGAAGAGAGCTGGGGTGGCAATCCTTATAGGATATCAAATAGATTTTAAGCCAAAGACTATAATAAGAGACGAGGAAGGACACTATATCATACTCAAAGGGTCTGTCCAACAAGAAGATCTAGCAATTATAAATATCTATGCCCCTAACTTGGGAGCAGCCCACTATATAAACCAATTAATAGTAAGAAAATCAAAGAAACACATTGACAATAATACAATAATAGTAGGGGACGTTAACACTCCCCTCACTGAAATGGAAAGATCTTCCAGCAAAAGATCAACAAGGAAATAAAAGCCTTAAATGACACACTGGACCAAATGGAAATAACAGATCTCTTCAGAACATTTCATCCAAAACAACAGAATACACATTCTTCTTTAGCACACATGGAACAGTCTCCAGAATGGATCATATCCTGGGTCATAAATCATGTCTCAACTGGTATCAAAAGATTGGGATCGGGGCAGCTGGGTGGCTCAGTGTGCTAAGGCCTCTGCCTTCGGCTCAGGTCATGATCCCAGAGTCCTGGGATCGAAACACTCATCAGGCTCTCTGCTCAGTGGGAAGCCTGCTTCCTCCTCTCTCTCTACCTGCCTCTCTGCCTACTTGTGCTCTCTGTCTGTCAAATAAAAAATAAATAAATAAATATTTAAAAAAATGGGATTAGTCCCTGCATATTCTCAGTCCACAATGCTCTGAAGCTAGAACTCAATCACAAGAGGAAATTTGGAAAGAACACAAATACATGGAGACTAAAGAGCATCCTTCTAAGGAATGAATGGGCTAACCAGGAAATTAAAGAAGAATTGAAAAAATTCATGGAAACAAATGATAATTAAAACACAACAGTTCAAAATCTGTGGAACACAGCAAGGAAGTCCTGAGAGGAAAATATATAGTGATATACGCCTTTCTCAAGAAACAAGAAAGGTCTGAAATACAGAAAATAACCCTACACCTAAAGGAGCTGGAGAAAGAACAACAAAGGAAGCCTAAACCCAGCTTTTCTGCTAAGGTCAGGAACACATCAGGGATGTCCATTATCACCACTGCTATTCAATATAGTACTGGAAGTCCTAGCCTCAGCAATCAGACAACAAAAAGAAATTAAAGGCATCCAAATCGACAAAGAAGACAAACTATTACTCTTTGCAGATATATGACACTCTGTGTGGAAAACGCAAAAGGCTCCACTCCAAAAATGCTAGAACTTGTACAGGAGTACTGTAAAGTGTCAGGATATAAAATCAATACACAGAAATCAGTTGTATTTCTTTACAACAACAGCAAGGCAGAAGAAAGAGAAATTAAGAAGTCAATCCCATTTCCAATTGCACCCAAAACTGTAAAATACCTAGGAATAAACCTAACCAAAGAGGCAAATAATCTATACTCAGAAAACTATAAAGTACTCATGAAAGAAATTAAGAAAGACACAAAGGAATGGAAAAATGTTCTATGCTCCTGGATTGGCAGAACAAATATTGTGAAAATGTCTATTATACCTAAAGCAATCTGCACATTTAATGCCATCCTTACCAAATCCCATCCATTTCTTCAAAGAAATGGAAGAAATAATCCTAAAATTTATATGGAACCAGAAAAGACCTCTGGAATAGGAATATTGAAGGAATATTGAAAAAGAAAGCCAATGTTGGTGGCATCACCATTCCGGACTTTAAGCTCTATTACAAAGCTGTCTTCATCAAGACAGTATGGTATTTACACAAAAACAGACATACAGATCAAAGGAATAGAATAGAGAGCCCAGAAGAAGACTTCTGCTCTATAGTCAACTAAGCTTCAACAAAGCAGGAATAATGTCCAATGGAAAAACGACAGCCTCTTCAACAAATGGTTGGGAAAATTGGACAGTGGCGTGTAGAAAAATGAAATTGGAACATTTCCTTACACCACACATGAAAATAGACTCAAAATGGATGAAGGACCACAAGGTAAGAAAGGAATCCATCAAAGTCCTTGAGGAGAACACAGGAAGAACCTCTTCAACCTCAGCTACAGAAACTTCTTCCTAGGAACATCGCCAAAGGCAAGGGAAGCAAGGGTAAAGATGAACTATAGGTATTTCATCAAGTGCAAAAGCTTTTTCACAGCAAAAGAAACAGTTAACAAAACCAAAAGACAACTGACAGAATGGGAGAAGATATTTGCAAACCGCATATGAGATAAAAGGCTAGTATCCAAAAATCTATAAAGAGCTTAGCAAACTCAACACCCAAAGAACAAATAATCCAATCAAGAAATGGGCAGAGGACATGAACAGACATTTCTGCAAAGAAGCCATCCAGATGGCCAATGGACACATGAAGAAATGCTCCAAATCACTCGGCATCAGGGAATTACAAATCAAAACCACAATGAGATACCACCTCACACCAGTCAGAATGGCTAAAATCAACAAGCTAGGAAGTGACATATGCTGGCAAGGATGCAAAGAAAGGGGAACCCTCCTACACTGTCGGTGGGATGCAAGCTGGTGCAACGACTCTGGAAAACATCATGGAATTTCCTCAAAAAGTTGAAAATAGAACTGCCCTATGACCCAACATTTGCCAGAAATCTCCAGGATTCCTTATCCTTCTTCCAAAATTACACTGGCCCAAGGCTTTCATGAGAAATGCAGAATGCTACCTAATGAATGGTTAACACCTACTTTTGCCTTCTGCCATATTTCTCTCCACTTACCTCCTACCTGGTAAATGGTCACTAACCTACCAATGGAACTTGAATGTGCTCTGTGATCTGACACTTTCATTATAGCCTTCTGAGGACTCCTTGTGCAATAAAATACCATATTTCATGACAGGAGGGTTTAAAACTATTTCTGTAAAGATTTTATTTATTTATTTAAACAGAGATCACAAGCAGGCAGAGAGAGAGAAAGGGAAGCAGGCTCTCTGCTGAGCAGAGTGCCTGATGTGGGGCTCAATTCCAGGACCCTGAGATCATGACCTGATCTCTACCAAAGGCAGAGGCTTTAACCCACTGAGCCACCCAGGCATCCTGTCGGGGGCAAGGATTAAAAGTATTATTTACAGAACAATACAGCCAAATCATCTGATTTTAATTTGCTCTTCAATATACATTACAGTTTCTGTGTAAAAAGCCTTTCCATAGATATTACCTGCCAGCAGATTCATAAGGAGGTAACAGAAACTCTGTGGTATAACCTGACTCACCTAAGGTCAGGCTAGCAGTTGCAGAACTCACCCCAGGGCTCCTGACACCGAGCTCCTTGGAGCCAACAGCATGCATCTATCCATAAGAATTTCCAAAGTCTCTCCTTCTGACTCTACCATTAAAGAAACTTCAGAAAAAAATACAGCACGTCCAAGTATCTAGATGATGCATTTAGTTAAATTAGAAAACCAAGGTCAACTTTTAAACAGTAAATGGCTACTTTGAATAACTTTGAATTTTCCCTATACGTTAATTATAACTCTTCTAATGAAAAGACTGATAAATTAGGAAACATCACCTTTGACAAATGACAAAATATCATCCACGTCTGTATCTGATGACAAAAAGCCACCCAACTCTAGATGTTGGCCACCTAACTATACCCTAGGCCCAACGGAATAAACCTTGTTTGATAAGGGATGAAATTGTATGTTAAAAACACACAAAGAGCTGGGGCGCCTGGGTGGCTCAGTGTGTTAAAGCCTCTGTCTTTGGCTCAGGTCATGATCCCAGGGACCTGGGATCGAGCCCCGCATGGGGCTCTCTGCTGTGCGGGGAGCCTGCTAACTCCTCTCTCTCTCTGCCTGCCACTGTGCCTACTTGTGATCTCTGTCTGTCAAATAAATAAATAAAATCTTTAAACACACACACACACACACGCACAAGGGGTAAATCTTGTCACTCCTTTCCAATAAGTGATTTCCTCAGAAACAGATGTTCAGATGATATTTTGTAAGCAATAAATCAACAGATAAAAGGGTATTCCCTGAAATGGTCTACCTGAGTGGGAAACTGAGTAACTCTTGAACCAAATCCAGAATGCTGACTATGATTTAAGTTTTACTTCGTGGCTCAACTAGAGGAAAGAGAAAAGTCCAGGAGATTTTGAGTTAATGAGAAGTTTTACCTCTACTCCTGACATGGATGTGACATTGCACCCACTGTATCTGCTGCTTCTCTGAACATAAATGTCCTGTGACAAGCTGCATCACTGACCCAGATGCTGGTGTTCAAAACTTCAGGTTTTCTGGAGCCAGAGCAGAGAAATGCTGTCAGGTGGGCACAAATAGTCATCTGCAGTCTATGGCCTGCACATCTGTTTCAGTTCCTGGGAGAAGGGGAAACACACATTTGTTTCTTTTTTTTTTTTAAGATTTTATTTATTTATTTGACAGAGAGAGATATCACAAATAGGCAGAGAGACAGACAGAGAGAGAGATGAGTAGAAGCAGGCTCCCTGCTGAGCAGAGAGCCCTATTCGGGACTCGATCCCAGGCCCCTGGGATCATGACCCGAGCCGAAGGTAGAGGCTTAAACCACTGAGCCACCCAGGCGCCCTTTGTTTCTTTTTTTTTAAGATTTTATTTATTTATTTGACAGAGAGATTACAAGCAGTCCGGGAGGCAGACAAAGAGAGAAGAGGAAGCAGGCTCCCTGCTCATCAGAGAGCCCAATTTGAGGCTCGATCCCAGTACCGTGGGATCACAATCTCAGCAGAAGGCAGAGGCTTAACCCACTGAGCCACCCAGATTCCCCCCCCCACACTTTTTCTTAAGTAGTAATTATGTTCATCAAAAGTAGACTGATGACTCTGTCTTTGTTGGAAAAGTGAGATTACTCTTCCAAATGAACACCTCAACTCAAATGTTCCTTGTGCAACTTCTGTTGGGTCTGGTTTACTCCAGCTTCCAGGCCCCCACCTGGAGGACTCTCCTGCAGGATCCTGCAGCCTATGACCACCAACCCCAGGGCACGAGGCACAGTGTTGAAGATGGGGTACTACTCTAAGGTTTGTTGCCACCACACCTGTGCCTGGGAGAACAGGGACTTGGAGGACTCTCCTGCACAATCCTGACAGCCTATCGCCACCATCCATGAGGGACACAGGGCACAATGATAAAATGGGTGGATGCCTCTGGGGCTGTTACCACCACACCTGTGCCTGGGGCCAGAGAAAGGAACTTGGAGGACACACCTGCATGATCCTGACAGGCCATTACCATCATCTCCTAGGGACACAGGGAACAATGCTGAAGTTGGGGGGTGGCTCTGAGATCGGTGCTGTCACACTTGTGCCTGAACAGGGGGACCCTGCTGAACTGGAGGTGCTGCTCAAGGTCCATTACCTGCACTGTGTCAGAGACCGGGGTGAAACTCAATGACGTGGGGACTGTGTGCCATCCTTACATCCACTTTTCCTGGAGAACACTGGGAAACCTGAAATGTCCACAACTCACCCCACAAAACCTGGAGTGAGTGGGCGCCCTAGAGTTCAGGGATCTTGGGGATACGGCCAATTAACAGGTATAGGGCAGAAGAGACTTTCAAGGGAAAAAGGAGAACTCATTTGAGTTCCCAGGATTAGCTCATTCCATGCCCCCTTCCCATATCCCAACCTCCCACGTGGGGCTCAAACTACCCCCCAGGTCCCTACCCTGGTCCACAGTGTCTATTCACCCACGAGGGAACCCCCACAGGTCAATCTCACCTTCTCTTACCTCACTGCTGCATCCTGGGCAGCTGGGGGCCTACCCACAGAAAGGTACCTCCACCCCCACAGGATGATTGGTAAGGGAGGGTGGTGCCCCACGCCCATTGGTTGTTGTGACTGCCTGCATCCAGCCACTGGAACTTATACTGGTGCCTTCCTGTATATGCAGGTGGTCCTAGAGTCCCTTCCCACCTGTACAGCTGACTTTGACACAGAGGCATGGGGTCGTTTGGTGCAGGACGCCTCACACAGGGCCCATTCCCCACATCCCTCTAGCTGCAGACCACCCTCAGAGCCTTGCCCCTTCCATTCCTGCACCAACACTACCTGAGGAGCTGTGCCTGGCTCCTGAACAGGTCAGCTGTTCTCAGACCTTCTGAGGCTTGGGCTTCAGGAAATGCAATGGTTTCCCACATTTCCAAGACAACTTTAAGACCAAAATTGTAATGCTCCAAGTGGGAAGAACTCTCACCCCCAGAGTGGGCAGTACTTCTTAGACCTTCAACGCACCCTCTAGGATGAGCCATTTGTGCTGCAATATATATACATGTGCTTGCTTCTGCAGGGAAGCTCCAGGATGAATGAGAACAACCGCCCTTCTGTGCTGTTGGAGTTGTAAGCCAGGAATACTCATCACTTAAAAAGAAAACATATTGCTATTATTGACACTAAATGACAAACCCTTTTAAACATTTTAGAGAGAAAGGAAGAGAGTTTTATTCAAACCCAAGTCAAGACAGCTGCCTGGGAGACACAATCTTCACAAAAAAGGGAGAGCCCATGGCACCTGGGTGGCTCAGCATTTAGGTGTCTGCCTTCAGCTCAGGTCATGATCCCAGGGTCCTGGAATCAAGCCCTGCATTGAGCTCCACATCAGGCTCCCTGCTCAGTGGTAACCTGATTCTCCCTCTCCCTTGGCTTGTGTGCACTCTCTCTCTCTCTCTCTCTCTATTAAATAAATAAATAAAATCTTAAAGAAAAGGAGGACTCCAGGAAAGGGACATTTGGGGAAAATTTCTATATTCTGTTTTGTTTGCACACATCATCATGAGGAAGAACATTCCAGAACTTTTTCATATGTTTTCAGTTTGTGCAAATCAGTATTACTTTAATCTTATGGGAGCAGAGAGGTTCTTCTGTTTTTTCTTATCTTTATGTTTGCAATGGCAGTCTTTGGTGATCTTTTTCTTCTCAAAGCAGATGTGAAACATGTGCTTAGGACAGAAATAGGGCCTATGCACTGAGGTTTTGCCCCATCATTTTGAGCTTAGTGAAATGTTAAGGGATAGCTTCCCTGGGAGCCCAGGATCTGGCCCCATGGATGGTCAAAGATAAAAATTCCCATTATCATTCTAAGTACTTCTGAAGGGAAGAACTTGAGACAAAAGCATCTTTAACAATAGTACCAAGAAATCAAAATGATGTCTAAAGAAGTTTACCTGTTCCATGGTCAACACAGATAACAGAAATGTTCACAGACGCTGGGCTCCTCCCCTTCTCCTGCCCAAATCTCTGAAGCACACAGATAATTTAAAGTCAGAATTTTAAGCTGTCTGGCACCATTCCCTTGTACTATAGAACAAAACAGCGTAGCTCATTGTCACAACACTAGTATTAACATGAAGTGTCCCTAAAGTTGGGTACAATGTCTAAGTTCTTTCCTTGCAGATTTTGACTAATGTAAGTCATAGTCATACCATATAAACACTAGGGTGGTTGGTAAATAAGTAACCGTAGGTAAAGGAATAGTTCAGCAATGTTTACAAGCATTGTCTCCCTTTGTAGAAGAGGCTGAGCTGAGTGTTTTTTAAATACTATCTCAGATCTGTCTTATAGAACATTCTGAACATACCAGAGTGTTAATTAATTTTAAAAAGGTAATTTCAGTGACTTTAATATCAGAAAAGTATTATAATGTCTGTATTCTTAAAGATCTTTGAGTATCTTACTGGAGGTCCTCCACTGAGATAATTATCTTAATGATCATGATGGGCAGAGGTTAAAAGCCAGATGAATCTGTTCCAGTTGGCCATGCAAGACAACCCTGAGACTTGAGATGTTTTCAGATTGAGAAGACCACATGGATAGGAGGGAAATAGTACCATGTATGGAATAACAGTTTGGGGATGCCATTTAGGTTTCTGACACTAAAATTCACTCTTACTGGAGTCATCTCTAAGCCCCTATCTAACCACCTAGAAAATGTGCCTACTAAAATACCTACATCACAGTTTAGAAGTTTATGAGGGACAATTCCACAAAGAGCCACTGTTATGCCTCTCAAGAGCAGGTGCTCAGGAAGCCATGATTACTATTTGGTTTCTTTTTTTCTTTCTTCTTCTTTCTTTCTTTCTTTCTTTTTTCTTTCTTCTTCTTTTTTTTTCTTTCTTTTTTCTTTTTTTTTCTTTTTTCTTTTTTTCCTTCTTTTTTCAGAAAAAGAAGACATATTGAAATCATATTTCTAATAGATGACTCAAGATGATTTTCAAATCTTAAGAAGGTCAAGAAGCTGCTATTTATTTCACTCAGAAATCATGTTGTTGGACTGGTGAGAACAATACAATAGCGCCATCATCAATAGGGGTGTGAAGCTTCCCATCTCCATATGACCATGTGGTCCCCACTAGCTCAGCGCCACCAGAAAGGGCATCTGGGGAGGGGGCACAGGCCAAGGCTGCCAGGTATGGCTGAAGCAGGAAGAACTCTGACTTAAGGCTCAAATCCAGCCTACCTTATTTATACTGCTCTTCAGAGATAGAGTGTCATTGTGAGCTCTGATGTAAGAATGGTTGAGAATCTCCATTGTGATTCCCTCTCTGACCCTTAGGATCTGTAGTAAAGTCACATTTAATTTTTTTAATTTTATTTTTTGAGTGTTCCAAGATTCATTGTTTATGCACCATAGCTAGTGCTCCATATAATACATGCCCTCCTTAATACCCACTACCAGGCTCAGCCATGCCCCCACTCCCCTCCCCTCTAAAACCCTAATTTTATTTCTCAGAGTCCACAGTCTCTCATGGTTCATCTCCCCGTCCGATTTATCCCAATTCACATTTCCTTTCCTTCTCCGAATGTCCTCCGTGATATTCCTTATGTTACACAATAAGTGAAACAATATGATAATTGACTTCCTCTGCTTGACTTATTTCACTCAGCTTAATCTCCTCCTGTCCCATCTATGTTAATATAAAAGTTGGGTATTCAGAGGGACAAGATGGCAGGGAAGTAAGAGGAGGTGCCTTTTTAGCCCTTACACCAAAGTGAGCTGATTACGTACCAAAGAACTACAATCACCCATGAAATCAGCCTGAGATCAGAATTATACACGTTGGATCTCTACTGGGGCAGAAGACACCAGTGGGCAAGTAAAGCAGAGTGGGAATGGCGACTGATATCGGAAGATAAACAAAAGGGGGAGGGAGCCACCAAAGGTGATTGGTTGGAAAGGAATACCCCAATACGAGCAAGAGTGACCTGCTTCTGGGGACCAGCATTAACTTGGAGACTGGTTGAAAGCACTCCAAAAGAGCAAAGGATCGTGGGGGGAAATTGTGGGAATCGGGGCAGCTAGAGACAGGGGCTTAAGTCCCAAGTCTGAGGAGAGCCTCCCTGATCACCATGACAGCATGGGACTGGCATAAAAACAGACCCATAGACCAGTGGAACACAGTAGACAGCTCAGATATGGACCATCAACTCCATGGCCAAATAATCTTCAAGAAAGCAGGAAAAATATACAGTGGAAAAAAGACAGTCTCTTCAATAAATGTTGCAGGGGAAACTGGGCAGCTCTATTTAGAAGAATGAAAATCGACCAGCCTCTTACACCATACACAAAGATAAACTCATAATGGATAAAAGACTTCAACGTGAGACAGGAATCCATCAGAATCCTAGAGGAGAACATAGGTAGCATATCTCTTTAATATCAGCCACAGTGACTTCTTTCAAGACATGCCTCCAAACCAAAGGAAAAAAAAGCCAAAATAAACTTCGGGAACTCACCAAAATCAAAAGATTCTGCACTGCATAGGAAACAATAAAGAAAGAAAAGTGGCAACACATGGAATAAGATAAGATATTGGCAAATGACAGGACAGACAAAAGGGTGATATCAAGGATCTATGAAGAACTCAAACTCAACAAAAACAAAACAGATAATCATATCAAAAAATGGACAGAAGACATGAAAAGTCACTTCTTCAATGAAGACATACAAATGGCTACCAGACACCTGAAAAAATGTTCGTCATCACTAGGTATCAGGGAGATTCAAATGAAAAAAACCACATTAAGATGTCACTTTACACCAGTTACGATGGCCTAAATTAGCAAGATGGGAAACAACATGTGTTGGAGAGGATGTGGAAGAAGGGGAATCATCTTACACTGTGGGTGGGAATTCCAGCTGGTGCAATCTCTTTGGAGTACAGTGTAGAGATTCCTCAAGAAATTAAAAATAGAACTTCAATATAACCCTGCAATTACACTCCTACGTTTTTACCCCAACGATATAGATGCTGTGAAAAGAAGGGCCGTCTGTAGCCCAAATGTATAGCAGCAATGGCCACGCTTGCCAAACTGTGGAAAGAACGAAGATGCCCTTCAACAGAAGAATGGATAAGGAAGATGTGGTCCATATACACTATGGAGAATTATGCCTCCATCAGAAAGGATGAATACCCAACTTTGGTAGCAACATGGACGGGACTGGAAGAGATTCTGCTGAGTGAAATATATCAAGCAGAGAGAGTTAATTATCATATAGTTTCACTTCTGTGTGGAGTATAACAAATAGCATGGAGGACAAGGGGAGATGGAGAGGAGAATGGAGTGGAGCGAAATTGGAAGAGGAGGGGAACTATGAGAGACTATGGACTCTGAAAAAGAATCTGGGGGCACCTTTTATTTCTCTTTGTTGTCTGATTCCTGTTGCTAGGACTTCTAATACTATGTTGAACAAGGGGGGTGAAAGTGGGAATCCTTGTCTTGTTCCTTATCTCAACGGGAATGCTGAAAACTTTATCCCATTGAGGATGATATTTGCTTTGGGTCTTTCATAGATAGATTTGATGAAGTCCAGGAATGTTCCCTCTATCCCTATACTTTGAAGCAATTTAGTCAAGAACAGATGGTGTAATATGTCAAATGCTTTTTCTTCATCAATTGAGAGGATCATGTAGTTCTTCTATTCTCTAATTAATTTGTCTATCACATTGTTTGATTTGTGAACGTTTAACCATTCTTGTAGGCCAGGGATGAATCCCACCTGGTCATGGTGGATAATCTTTTTAATGTGCTATAGGAACCTGTTTGTTAGGATCTTCTTGAGAATCTTAGCATCTATATTCATCAGTGATATTGGTCTGAAATTCTCCTTTTTGGTAGGGTCTTTCTTGTAAAATAATCTGAGGCGTTTGAAGTGGCATGGGGGTGGGAGGTTGGGGTACGAGGTGGTGGGTATTATAGCGGGCATGGATTACATGGAGCACGGGGTGTGGTGAAAAAAATAATGAATACTGTTATGCAGAAAATAAATTAATTAATTAATTTAAAAAATATATGCCACAGTAAAAAAAAATATCTGAGGCATTGATAGAGAGCGGGTGGGAGGTAGGGGAAACACGTGGTGGGTAATAGAGAGGGCACAGATTGCATGAATCACTGGGTGTGAAGCTAAAAAAAATGAATACGGTTACACTGAAAATAAATGGAAAAAAAGTATATGTCAATAAGCTAAGCAACCTAGGTGGAATGGATGCATTCCTAGAAAACTGTAAAATCCCAAAAGTGATCCAGGAAGAAATATACAACCTGAATAGACTGTTATCCAGTAACGAGATTAAAGCAGTGATCAAAAACCTCCCAAAAGAAAGACTCCAGGTCTGAAGAATGCCCTTGCAAATTCTACCAAACTTTAAGAAAGATCTAACACCTCTTTTCCTGAGGCTTTTTCCAAAATTTGAAGCAGACACTTTTTTTGATGCCAGCATTACCCTGATCCACAAACCAAGCAAAGGCCTCACCAAAAAGGAGAATTTAAAACCAATATCACTGATGAATATGAATGCTAAGATTCTCAACGAGATTCTAGCTCCTAGGAACCTACAGTACATTAAAACGTTTATTCACCATGACCGAGTAGGATCTATCCCTGGGTTGCAAGGTTGGTTCGACATTCGCAAATCAATCAATGTCATAGAACAAATTAAAAAGTGAAAATTAGAGAACCACATGGTACTCTCAATTGATGAAGAAAAAACATTGGACAATATCCAGCATTTGTCCCTGAGTAAAAAGCTGCAAAGTATAGGGATAGAGGGAATATTCGTCAACTTCATAAAATGTTTCTATGAAAAACCCACAGTGAATACCATCCTCAAAGGGTAAAAGCTGACAGCCATCGCTTTCAAATCAGGAACAAGACAAGGATGCCCACTCTCACGAATCTTGTTCAACATAGCTTGTGAAGTCCTAGCAACAGCAATCAGACAACAAAAGAAAAAAAAAAAAAGATATCCAAGTTGGCAACCAAGAAGTCGAACTCTTTTTCCTCACAGATGACATACTTGATATGGAAAAACCCAAAAGACTCCACCCCCAAACTCTCAGAACTCATACCGCAATTCAATAATGTGGCAGGATATAAAATCATAGTACCGAAATCAGTGGCTATCTCCTACATTATCAATGAAAATACAGAAGAGAATTTAGAGAATCAATTCCATTTACTACAGCACCCAAACATAAGAAACCTTGGAATAAACCAAACCAAAGAGGTAAAGGATTTTTTACTTGAGGAACTAAAGAACACTCATGAAAGAAATGGAAGAAAACTGAAAAGACGGAAAATCATTGCATTCACATGGATCAGAAGAATAAACATTGTTAAAATGTCTATACTGACTAGAGAAATCGATACATTTAATGCATTCCAATCAAAATTCCACGAGCATCTTTAAAAGAGTTGGAACAAACACATGCCTCAAATTTGTGTGGAATCAGATGTGACCCCGTATTGCTAAGAATTGCTGAAAAGAGAAACAAAACTGGGAGCTACATGTTGTCTGATTTCAAGGATTGCTATGAAGCCGTGATCACCAAGACAGCAGGGGACTGGCATACAAACAGACCCATAGACCAGTGGGAACACAGTAGACAGCTCAGATATGGACCATCAAATCTATGGCTAAATAATCTTCAAGAAAGCAGGAAAAAATACACAGTGGAAAAAAGACAGGCTCTTCAATAACTGGTACAGTGAAAACTGGGCAGCTCTATATAGAAGAATGAAACTCGACATCTTCTTACACCATACACAAAGTTAAACTCATAATGGATAAAAGACCTCAACGTGACACAGTAATCCATCAGAATCTTAGAGGAGAACATAGGCAGTAATCTCTTTGATATCAGCCAGAGCGACTTCTTTCAAGATATGACTCCAAACCAAAGGAAATAAAAGCCAAAATAAACTTCTGGGACTTCATCCAAACCAAAAGCTTCTGCACTGCATATGAAACAGTAAGAAAGCAAAGAGGCAACACATGGAATGCGATAAGATATTTTAAAATGACCATATAGAAAAAAGGTTCATATCCAGGATCTATGAAGAAATCCTCAACCTCAACACAAACAAAACAGATAATCATATCAAAAAATAGGCAGGAGAAATGAACAGACACTACTCTAATGAAGACATATAAATAGCTATCAGACACCTGAAAACAATGTTCATCATCACTAGGCATCATGGAGATTCAAATGAAGACCATATTAAGATGTCACTTTATACCAGTTAGAATGGACTAAATTAGGACGACGGGAAACAACATGTGTTAGAAAGGATGTGGAGAAAGGGGAATCCTCTGACACTGTGGGTGAGAATGCAAGGTGGTGCAGACTCTTTAGAGAAGAGTGTGGATATTCCTCAAGAATTTAAAAATAGAACTTCCCTATAACCTTACAATTACTCTCCTAGGTATTCACCTAAAAGATACACATGGCGTGAAAAGAAGGGCCATCTGTAACCCAAATTTATAGCAGCAATGGCCACGCTTGCCAAACTGTGGAAAGAACCAAGATGACCTTCAACGGAAGAATGGATAAGGAAGATGTGGTCCATATACACTATGCAGTATTATGCCTCCATTCAGAAAGGATGGATACCCAACTTTGGTAGCAACATGGACGGGACTGGAAGAATTTCTGCTGAATGAAATAAATCAAGCAGAGAGAGGCAATTATCATATGGTTTCACTTCTGTGTGGAGTATAACAAATAGCATGGAGGACAAGTGGAGATGGAGAGGAGAAGGGAGAGGAGAGAAATTGGAAGGGGAGGGAAACCATGAGAGACTATGGACTCTGAAAAAGAACCTAGGAGGGCATTGAATCAGCTGGGGTGGGAGGTTGGGGAAAGACGTGGTAGGTAATAGAGAGGGCACGGTTTGCATGGAGCACTGGGTGTGGTGCTAAAACAATGAATACGGTTACACTAAAAAGAAAGTGGAAAAAAAAGTATATGCCAATAAGCGAAGCAACCTAGGTGAAATGGATTCATTCCTAGAAAACTGTAAAATTCCAAAATTGAACCAGGAAGAAATGTACAACCTGAATAGACCATTATCCAGTTAAGGGATTAAAGCAGTAATCCAAAACCTACCAAAAGACAAGACCCCGGGACCTGAAGGATGCCCGAGCGAATTCCACCAAACGTTAAGAAGAAAACTAACACCTATTCTCCTGAAGCTCTTTCCAAAATTTGAAGCAGAAGGAATACTTCCAGACACTTTTTATAAAGCCAGCATTACCCTGATCCATGAACCAGGCAAAGACCTCATCAAAAAGGAGAATTTCAAACCAATATCACTGGTGAATATGGATGCTAAGATATTCAACAAGATTCTAGCTCCTAGGAACTTACAGTACATTAAAACGTTTATCTACCATGACCGAGTAGGATCCATCCCTGGGTTGCAAGATTGGTTCAACATCCACAAATCAATCAATGTCATAGAACAATTTAAGATGTGAAGATTAGAGAAACACATGGTCCTCTCAATTGGTGAAGAAAAAGCATTTCCATTATCCAGCATCCGCTACTGACTAAAATGCTGCAAAGTATAGGGATAGAAGGAATATTCGTCAACTTCATAAAATGTTTCTATGAAAAACCCACAGTGAATATCATCCCCAAAGGGTAAAAGCTGACAGCCTAAGCTTTGAAATCAGAAACATGACAAGGATGCCCACTCTCACCACTCTTGATCAACAGAGGATGTGAAGTCCTAGCAACAGCAATCAGACAACAAAGACGATAAAAGGTATCCAAGTTGGCAACCAAGAAGTCAAACTCTTTCTCCTCACAGGACATACTTGATATGGAAAACCGAAAAGACTCTGCCCCCAAACTCTCAGAACTCATACCGCAATTCAATAATGTGGCAGGATATAAAATCATAGAACTGCAATCAGTGGCTATCTCCTACATTATCAATGAAAATACAGAAAGGGAATTTAGAGAATCAATTCCATTGATACAGCACCCAAACCATAAGAAACCTGGGAATAAACCAAACCGAAGAGGTAAAGGATTTGTACTCGAGATACTAGAGAACACTCATGAAAGAAATGCAAGAAATCCAAAAAGACGGAAAAGCCATTCATTCTCATGGATCAGAAGAAATAAACATTGTTAAAATGTCTATACTGCTTAGAGCAATTGGTCCATGTAATGCCATTGCAATCAAAATTGCACTGGAATCTTTCAAAGAGCTGGAACAAACACACGCCTCAAATTTGTGTGGAATCAGAAGTGACCCCGTATTGCTAAGAATTGCTAAAAAGAGAAACAAAACTAGGAGCAACACTTTGCCTTATTTCAAGGGTTACTATGAAGCAATGATCACCAAGAGAGCATGGGACTGGCATTAAAACAGACCCATAGACCCGTGGAACACAGTAGACAGCTCAGATATGGACCATCAAATCCATGGCCAAATAATCTTCAAGAAAGCAAGGAAAAATATACAGTGGAAAAAAAAAGAGAGTCTTCAATAAATGGTGCAGGATAACTGGGCAGCTCTATGTAGAAGAATGAAACTCGACCATCCTCTTACACCACACACAAAGATAAACTCATAATGGGTAAAAGACCTCAATGTGAGATAGGAATCCATCAGACTCCTAAGGAGAACATAGGCAGTATTCTCCTCAAATTCAGCCACAGTGACTTCTTTCAAGATATGCCTCCAAACCAAAGGAAACAGAAGCCAAAATAAACTTCTGGAACTTCATCAAAATCAAAAGCTTCTGCAGTGCATAGGAAACAGTCAAGAAAGCACAGAGGCAACCCACAGAATGCAATAAGATATTTTCAAATGACAGGACAGACAAAAAGTTCATATCCAGGATTTATGAAGAACTCCTCAAACTCAAAACACACAAAACAGATAATCATATCAAAAATGGGTAGAAGATATGAACAGACACTTCTTCAGAAGAAATACAAATGGCTATCAGACAGCTGAAGAAATGTACATCATCACTAGGCATCAGGGAGATTCAAATGAAAACCATATTAATTGTCACCTTACACCTTACAGTTAGAATGCAAGAATGCTTTCTTGCATTATAAACTTACAGTTAGAATGGGATAAATTAGTAAGACGGGAAACAACATGTGTTGGAGAGGATGTGGAGAAAGGGGAATCCTCTTACACTGTGGGTGGGAAAGCAAGTTGGTGCAGCCTGTTTAGAGAACAGTGTGGATATTTCCTCAAGAAATTAAAAATAGAACTTCCCTATAACCCTGCAATTACACTGAGGGGTTTGAAGTGGCATGGGGGTGGGAGGTTGGGGTACCAGGTGGTGGGTATTATAGAGGGCACAGATTGCATGGAGCACAGGGTGTGGTGAAAAAAAATAATGAATACTGTTATTAAGAAAATAAATAAATTTAATTTAAAAAAATATATGCAACAGTAAAAAAATTATCTGAGACATTGAAAGAGAGGGGTTGGGATGTTTGGGGAAACACGTGGTGTGTAATAGAGAGGGCACGGATTGATGGAGCACTGCGTGTGGTGCTAAAACAATGAATACGGTTACACTGAAAAGAATTTGGAAAAAGAACACAAGTATATGCCAATAGCTAAGCAACCTAGGTGAAATGGATGCATTCCTAGAAAACTGTAAATACCAAAATTGAACCAGGAAGGAATGTACAAACTAAATGGACCATTATCCAGTAACGAGATTAAAGCAGTGATCAAAAACCTCCCAAATCAAGACCCTATGACCTGAAGGATGCCTTAGCGAATTCTACCAAACTTTATGTAAGAACGAACACCTCTTCTCCTGAAGCTCTTTCCAAAATATGAAGCAGAAGGAAAACTTCCAGGTAATGAAGCCAGCATTACCCTGATCCACAAACCAGGCAAAGTCCTCATCAAACAGGAGAATTTCAAACCAATATCACTGACGAATATGGATGCTAAGATTCTCAACAAGATTCTAGCTCTTAGGAACCTACAGTACATTAAAAAGTCTATCCACCATGACTGACTGAGTAGGATCTACCCTGTGGGTTGCAAGGTTGGTTCGACATTCACAAATCAATCAATGTCATAGAACCAATTAAGAAGTGAAGAGAGAAGAACCACATGGTCCTCTCAATTGGTGAAGAAAAAGATTTGGACAAAATCCAGCATCCGCTCCTGACTAAAACACTGCAAAGTATAGGGATAGAGGGAATATTCGTCAACTTCATAAAATGTTTTTATAAAAAAAACCCACAGTGTATACCATCCTCAAAAGGTAAAAGCTGACAGTCTTTGCTTTGAAATCAGGAACATGACAAGGATGCCCACTAAACCACTCTAGTTCAACATAGGCTGTGAAGTCTGG
This sequence comes from Mustela putorius furo, assembly GCF_011764305.1. Taxonomy (NCBI): domain Eukaryota; kingdom Metazoa; phylum Chordata; class Mammalia; order Carnivora; family Mustelidae; genus Mustela; species Mustela putorius. The sequence continues at coordinate 165,498 of NW_025421450.1, forward strand.
CAACAGCCATCAGACACAAAGAGAAATAAAAGTTATCCAAATTAGCAACGAAGAAGCCAAACTCTCTCTCCTCACAGATGACATACTTGATATGGAAAACGCAAAAGACTCCGCGCCCAAACTAACAGAACTCATACAGCAAAAAAATAATGTGGCAGGATACAAAATCATGGTAGAGAAATCAGTGGCTTTCTTCTACATTATAAATGAAAATCCAGAAAAGGAAATTAGAGAATCAATTCCATTTACTACAGCACCCAAAACCTAAGATACCTGGGAATAAACCAAACAAAGAGTTAAAGGATTTGTACTCGACAAGCTAGAGAACACTAATGAAAAAATGCAAGAAAACACCCAAATAGGGATTCCAGAGACAGGTTCTGGGTCTGGGTGCCTTGAAAACATGAACAACGGTGAGGATTTGGCCTTAGGGACGTGGAAGTCACACTCTATGGGCTCCTGATCCAGCTACTGCGGGATTTTGTTTGAAAGCAAACTCACGCTGCCTGTTTGTATCCAGGGAGTCTTCCATGTGTGACCATGGTCTCGTGGGCCATGCAGCTGGTTGCCACTCAGAGAGTTGGGAAGGAGGAGGACTCTTGTGTGTCAGGTTCACCCATAGGCATTGATTAAGCTACGGTCTGGGACAGAAGGCTGAATATCCAGGTTGAGTAGAGATGTTGGTTTCAGGCCACAGGAAGTCACACCTTAAGAAATGGGGCCCATCACTGCGTGGCTGACTGGAGGTCGCGGCTCAGTCTGTGTCAGACAGAGCCTTGTGCCCAGGGAAACCTAAGGACGGAAGTCTGAGAACACAAGCTAGGCTTAGGTTTCTGGGTGAGGAGATGGCAGGAACAATTACAGACCAGAATCGAGATATCGTGCACCTGAAGTTAGGGCGAGGATCAGACGATCGCAATTGAGATCGAGGGCAATTGAGACCTGTTGGTTAGTTCCAGGCCAACGATTCGGAGCAGGGTTCTAAGGATGGATGGCTGGGTAGCCCACCTCGCATTCCAATTCTCTACTAGCAAGAAGACAGGTTAGATCTGTTGGCTGTGGGGGAGCAACCGAGGAGGCTGAGTTCAAATGGACTCTCCTGTGGATGGGTCCTAATGTGTTTTTGTGTCTATGGAGACCTTGGAATGAAGCGGTGGCACTGGGGGCCTGAAAGGATCTAAACAGAGGCTTTGACAGAGCTCCAACATGCAAGTTTCCCATGTGTAGATGAGATTTGTTCTGATGGGTGAGTGAAGAAACAGCCATATGCTGGTACTGAAATCCAGGACTCTGAGGAGAGATGACTGGACCAAAGCAATGGATTCGATTAGTGCCTAGGGGTCTGTTCGTACATTTTTACCTCTGGGGACATCTGACTACGGGTCTGAGTGCAGGTAGGTGCTCAGATGGGCTCAGATTGCCCCTGTTTGTCCTGGGAAGCCACCACTATTGGGATGGCCTCAGGGCCTTTGGAGGTTTTTCATATCAGTAGGTTTGTGGCCATTGGAATGGGCACACACAATTCCCTTGGAGAGGGCAAGAACAGTCCGCAGGTTTGGCACCAGGGGCCTGAGACTGTAGGGTGTGTAGGCCAGGGCTGTTTGGACCATTGTCTGAATACACAAATTCGGCTTATGTTTCGGGTCATAGGGATGGCAGGACTCATCTACAGACCATGAGGAGAACTCTTCGGGATATGACAAAAGGGAGAGTGTGAGGCTCTTGCTCAAGTTTTTGTCTCTGGATATCGTGTCACTCATGGTCGTGAAATTTCCGGGTGACTTCATGGGAAATGGATGTGTCCTACTCTCTGGGTGTTTGGCCCCGTCCAAACAGTTTGGGTCATTTTGTGGGATGGAAGAAGTCCGTTTTTTGGTTGTTATTGATTTGTTTTGTTTTGTTTTTCAACCTCAGGTGTCCCACTATGAGGAATTCCAGAGTAGAGCCCTGGGGAGGGGCGACTGGACAACCAGAAATCTGGTTAAATATTGGGGCCTCGGGACATGTCAAGCCCATTATGACATCTAATGGTCCAGACACTGAGATGACTTACTAGTGGACAGGAGTAATGCTAAGGGTCACAATGCGAGTTTATGCCCCCCTCGCACTCAAGAATGGGCGGGGCCTCAGGGTGAATGCTGGTTTCTCCTACACTGAACATTGGACAACATGCCAACCACAGGTTTCTTGCCATGGGTAAGGAGAGTTCTGGTTTATGCATCACACTCACCACAGGGCAGTAATTGGAGATAAGGTCTAGGTTCTGAAGCCTGAAAACTGAGGTCGGGAGGAGGTGAGGACTTACGGCCATGGCGGGTCTGATGTGCTCAGTGGGCAGTCAGCTGTATGGGTGTTGGTCAGGAGGTCAGGGCTCAGGTTGTGTCAGAGAGTGTATCAGTGCCCAGATTAGACTATATAATTTGGGTACAGTCGAGTGCCATGTAGGTTTGTCCGCCTTTAAGGTGCATGGGCAGCTCAGTAGGCAATATATTTTTTCTAGAGGGCAGGCAGAGTGCTGGATTGTGGGTCCAGAATTTACAAACTTGAGGGCTTCAGGGCCAGGAGTGTGAGGACGGAAGTCTGAGAACACAAGCTAGACTTGGTTTTCAGGGCGAGGACCCGGCAGGTACCACCTTCACATCAAAACCAAGATGTCATGCATCTGAAGTCAGGGCGAGGGTCAGACGTTGGCTCAAGTTGGAGTTTCTGTGCATGACGGCCCCTTCATGAAGGGAGCGGAATTTCGAGGCCATGGAGGTTTTCCCACGTTGGGAGTGGTGGGATGCCCCCTTCAAGGATTCCTTCTGCGGGACAATTGAGAAATGTTGGACAGCTCCAGGACATCCCATATGGAATGACTCCAGAGCACCGTTCGAGGATGGATGCCTGGGAAGCCCGCCTCGCATTCCAATTGTTTCTTAGCAACAAGACAGTTTAGATCTGATGGCTCCGCGGGAGAAACCGGGCTGGCTGAGTTGAAATGGACTTTCCTGAGGACGGGTCCTAATGTGTGTTTGTGTCCATGAGGGCCTTGGAATGAGGCAGTGGCACCGGGACCTTAAGTATTCTCCTAAGCTTTTGAATAGCTCCCATGCACACGTATCCTTGTGGAGACGAGATTTATTCTGATGGGTGCCTCAGGAAAACCCCTATGCTGGTATTGGAATCCAGGCTTTTGAGGAGACATGCCTGTAAACCAAAGCAATGGATCCCATAAGGGCCAAGGGTCCTGTCTGGTTCAATCTTCTTCTCTGGGTACATCCATCTATGCAATCAGTGGAGGTAGATGCTCAGCTGGTGTCAGACTGCCCTATTTTGTCCTCGGTGACCTACACTATTGGGATGGCCTCAGGGACTTTGGACCGTTCTCCTTATTTGTACGATTTTGGACAATGAAATGGTCAGAATTCCCACGGATTGGGTAGGCACAGTCCTAAAGTCCTAATGTGTGGCTCCAGGGGCCCCATACTGGAGGGTGTGTGGCCCAGGACTTTGAGGACAGAAGTCTGAAAACACAAACTCAGCTTAGGTTTGGGGACATAGGTATGGCACGCCCGATCTACAAACTATTTGAAGAACTCTTCAGGATATAAAGTATGAGCAATTCTGAGGCGCTTGCTCAGGCTTTTCTCTCTGGATTTTGTATCAGCGATGGCCGTGGAATGTCGGGGAAGCTTCATGGGCCATGGAAGAATCTTCCACTCTGTGGATATAGCCTGATCCCAATTGTTTTTCGTCAATCTGTGGGATGAGAGGACTCCTTTCAGGTTTGTTACCTCAGGTGTCCCACCCAGAGAGGAATTCCAAAGCAGAACCCTGGGGAAGAGTGAAGGGACAAAACGAACTATGGTTAAAAATTAGGGCCAGAGGCATGGCAGGCCACATATGCGGGCTCAGGGTCCAGCCACTGAGAAAACTTACTTGAGGACTGGGCTCAGGCTGAGGGTCACAATGTGTGTTTTTGACCAATGTGGCCCGCGAGCATGGGTGGGGCCTCATGGGCCACATGGTTTCACTACACTGAACGTTGGACAACATGGCAACCACAAGGTTTCTTGCCATGGGGATGGAGTTCTGATTTCTGCATCATTTTCAACCCTCGTCAGGGCTTTGAGATAAGTTATAGGATCTGAATCGTGAAAATCGAGGTTGAGGAGAGATGACGACCTAAGGCCATGGCGGGTCCAATGTGCTTAGAGTGCAGCCAGCTGTTGGGGTGGGGCCAGGAGATCGAGGCTCAGGTTGTGTCTGCAAGGGCGTCAGTGCCCAGGTCAGCCTATATATTTGGGGTACAGCCAAGTGGCGTGCAGGTTGATCCTCATTTGGGGTTTCTGGGTAGCCCCAGAGGGTAATGTTTTTCTTCTGGAGGGAAGGCAGAGTGTTGCACTGTAGTTCTGGATTGCCAAACTGGAGGGCTGGTGGGCCCGTAGTCTGAGGACGGATGTCTGAGAACAGAAGCTAGTCTTAGGTTTCTGGGTGAGGACATGGCAGGCACAATCTACAGACCTGACTCGAGATCTCGTGGATCTGAAGTCAGGGCAAGGATCAGACGATCGCTCAGGATGGAGGTTCTGTCCCTGGTGGACCCTTCATGAAGGGGGGGGATCACAAGGCCATGGGGGTTTTCCCACGATGGGAGTTGTGAGAAGCTCCCAACTGCAAATATTCTTCTACAGGACAATTGAGACCTGGTGGTTGGCTCCAGGCCAACGGTTCCGAGCAGGGTTCTAAGGATGGATGGATGGGAAGCCCACCTCGCATTCCAATTCTCTCCTAGCAACAAGACAGGTTAGATCTGCTGGATCTGGGCAGCAACCGAGGAGGCTGAGTTGAAATGGACTCTCCCATGGATGTGTCCTAATATGTTTTTGTGTTTATGGAGACCTAGGAATGAAGCGGTGGCACTGGGGCCCTGAAGGGTTCTCCTAAATAGAAGCTTTGACACAACACCAACGTGCGAGTTTCCCATGTGTAGAGGAGATTGGTTCTGATGGGTGAGTCAAGAAACAGCCATATGCTGGTATTGAAATCCAGGCCTCTGAGGAGAGATGCCTGGAAACCAAAGCAATGGATCCAATTAGTGCCAAGGTGTCTGTTCGTTCCTTTTTCCCTCTGGGGACATCAGTCTATGGGTCTGTTTGCATGTAGGTGCTCAGATGGGCTCAGATTGACCCTGTTTTTCCAGGGAAGCCACCATTATTGAGATGGCCTCAGGGACTTTGGAGGTTGATCCTATTAGTAGGGTTGTGGCCATTGCAATGGGCACACAGAAATCCCTTGGAGAGGGCAAGTACAGTCCTCAGGTTTGGCTCCAGGGGCCTGAGCCTGTAGGGTGTGTAGGCCAGAGCTGTTTGGACAGTTGTCTAAAAACACAAACTCGGCTTATGTTTCCGGTCATAGGTATGGCAGGACTGATCTACAGAAAACGAGGAGAACACTTTGGGATATGAAAAAAGGGCAAGTGTGAGGCTCTTGCTCAAGTTTTTGTCTCTGGATATCGTGTCACTCATGGTCGTGAAATTCCCGGGTGACTGCATGGGAAATGGACGATTCTTACTCTCTGGGGGTTTGGCCCCGTCCAAAGAGTTTGGGGTCATTCCTTGCGATGGAAGAGGTCCGTTTTTTGGTTGTTGTTGATTTGATTTTTTTTTTTTTTCAACCTCAGGTGTCCCACCAAATGAGGGTTTCCAGAGTAGAGCCCTGGGGAGGGGCGACTGGACAGCCAGAATTCTGGTAAAAAATTGGGGCCTAGGGAAATGTCAAACCCATGATGACATCTAAGGGTCCAGTCACTGAGAGGACTTACTATAGAACAGGACTCACGCTGAGGGTCACAATGCGTGTTTATGCCCCCGTCGCATTCAAGAATGGGCGGGGCCTCAGGGTGAATGCTGGTTTCTCCTACACTGAACGTTGGACAACATGCCAACCACAAGGTTTCTTGGCATGGGTAAGGAAGAGTTCTGATTTCTGCATCACAGTCACCCGTGGGCAGTGATTAGAGATAAGGTGTAGGTTCTGAAGCCTGAAAACTGAGGTAGGGAAGAGATGATGACCTAAGGCCATGGCGGGTCTAAGGTGCTCAGTGTGCGGTCAGCTGTCTGGGTGTTGGTCAGGAGGTCCGGGCTCAGGTTGTGTCAGATAGTGCATTAGTGCCCAGGTTAGATTATATAATTTGGTACATTCGAGTGCCGTGTAGGTTTTTCCTCCTTTAAGCTGCCTGGGCAGTTCATTAGGCAAAATATTTTTCTAGAGGGCAGGCAGATTGCTTCATTGTCAGTCCAGAATTGCCAAACTTGAGGGCTTCGGGGCCAGGAGTGTGAGGACGAAAGTCTGAGAACACAAGCTAGACTTCGGTTTCAGGGTGAGGGCACGGCAGGTACTCCATACAGATCTGAACCAATATCTCATACATCTGATGTCAGGGCGAGGATCAGATGTTGCTCAGGTTGGAGTTTCTGTGCCTGACGGCCCCTTCATGAAGGGAGCGGAATCTCGAGGCCCTGGAGGTTTTCCCACGTTGGGAGGTGTGGGAAGCCCCCTTCAAGGATTCCTTCTGCGGGACAATAGAGACGTGTTGGACAGCTCCAGGACATCCCATATGGAATGACTCCAGAGCACCCTTCGAGGATGGATGCCTGGGAAGCCCGCCTCGCATTCCAATTGTCTCCTAGCAACAAGACAGTTTAGATCTGATGGATCTGCGGGAGCAACCGGGGGGCTGAGTTGAAATGGACTTTCGTGAGGATGGGTCCTAATGTGTGTTTGTGTCCATGAGGGCCTTTGAATGGGGCGGTGGCACCGGGACCCTGAAGTATTCTCCTAAGCTTTTGACATAGCTCCCATGCACACGTTTCCTTGTGGAGAGGAGATTTGTTCTTATGGTGCCTCAAGAAAACCCCTATGCTGGTATTGGAATCCAGGCTTTTCAGGAGACATGCCTGTAAATCAAAGAAAAGGATCCCATAATGGCCTAGGGTCCTGTCTGGTTCAATCTTCTTCTCTGGGGACATCCATCTATGGTATGAGTGGAGGTAGATTCTCAGCGGGTGTCAGACCGCCCTTTTTTGTCCCAGGCGTCCTACATTATTGGGATGGCCTCCGGGGCTTTGGAGGGTTCTCCTATTTTGTACGATTTTGGACAATGGAATGGGCAGAATTCCCATGGATTGGGTAGTCACAGTCCTAATGTGTGGCTCTAGTGGCCCCGTCCTGGAGGGTGTGTGGCCCAGGACTTTGAGGACAGAAGTCTGAAAACACAAACTCAGCTTAGGTTTGGGGACGACGGATGGCACGCCCGATCTACAAACCATGAGAAGAACTCTTCAGGATATGAAGAAAGAGCGAGTCTGAGGGTCTTGCTCAGGTTTTTGTCTCTGGAGTTTGTATCCGCGATGTCCCTGGAATGTTGGGTAGGCCTCATGGGCCATGGACGAATCTTCCTCTCTGTGGATTTGGCCCGATCCCAATTGTTTTTCGTCAATCTGTGGGATGGGAGGACTCCTTTCAGCTTTGTAACCCCAGGTGTCCCACCAAAAGAGGAATTCGAAAGCAGAGCCCTGGGGAAGAGTGAAGGGACAACCCGAACTATGGTTAAATATTGGGGCCTAGGGGCATGGCAAGCCCAATATGCTGTCTCTTCATCCAGCCAATGAGAGGCCTTACCTGAGGACTGGGCTCAGGCTGAGGATCACAATGTGTGTTTGTGACCAATGTGGCCCGCAAGCATGGGCGGGGATTCATGGGCCACACTGGTTTCAACAACACTGAACGTTGGACAACATGCCATCCACAAGGTTTCTTGCCATGGGGAAAGAGTTCTGATTTCTGCATCATTTTCAAACCCGGGCAGTGATTGGAGATAAGGTCTAGGTTCTGAAGCCTGAAAACCGAGGTTGAGAAGAGATGACGACCTAAGGCCATGGCGGGTCCGATGTGCTTGATGTGCGGCCAGCTGCCTGGGTGGGGCTAGGAGGTCCAGGCTCAGGCTGTGTCAGAAAGGGCATTAGTGCCCAGATCAGCCTATATGTTTGGGGTACAGCCGAATGGCGTGCAGGTTGATCCTCATTTGGGGTTTCTGGGTAGCCCCAGAGGGCAATGTTTTTCTTCTAGAGGGCAGGAAGAGTGCTGCATTGTAGTTCTGGATTGCCAAACTGGAGGGCTTGTGGGCCAGTAGTCTGAGGACGGAAGTCTGAGATCCCAAGCTAGGCCTAGGTTTCTGGGTGAGGATATGGCAGGCACAATCTACAGACCTGAATCGAGATCTCGTGCCTCTGAAGTCAGGGCGAGGATCAGACGATTGCTCAGGTTGGACTTTCTGTCCCTGATAGCCCCTTCTTGAAGGGGGAGTGGATCCACCAGGCCATGGGGGTTTTCCCACGATGGGAGTTGTGAGAAGCTCCCAACTGCAAAGATTCTTCTGCAGGACAATTGAGACCTGTTCGTTGGCTCCTGGCCTACAATTCCGAGCAGGGTTCTAAGGATGGATGGCTGGGTAGCCCACCTCGCATTCCAATTGTCTCCACGCAACAAGACAGGTTAGATCTGCTGGATCTGGGGGAGCAGCCGAGGAGGCTGAATTGAAATGGACTCTCCCGTGGATGTGTCCTAATATGTTTTTGTGCCTATGGAGACCTTGGAAAGAAGCGGTGGCAATGGGGCCCTGAAGGGTTCTCCTAAACAGAGGCTTTGACACAGCTCCAACGTGCAAGTTTCCCATGTGTAGAGAAATTTGTTCAGATGTGTGAGTCAAGAAACAGCCACATGCTGGTATTGAAATCCAGGCCTCTGAGGAGAAATGCCTGGAAAACATCAATGGATCCGATGAGGGCCTAGGGGCCTGTTCGTTCCTTTTTACTTCTGGAGATAACAGTCTACGGGTCTGAGTGCAGGTAGGTGCTCAGATGGACTCAGATTGCCCCTGTTTGTTCTTGGAAGCCACAACTATTGGGATGGCCTCAGGGACTAGGGACGTGTATCCTATTAGTAGGGTTGTGGCCATTTGAATGGGCACATACAATTCCCTTGGAGAGGGCAAGCACAGTCGTCAGGTTTGGCTCCAGGGGCCTGAGCCTGTAGGGTGTGTAGGCCAGAGCTGTTTGGACAGTTGTCTGAAAACACAAACTCGGCTTATGTTTCGGGTCATAGGGATGGCAGGACTGATCTACAGAAAACGAGGAGAACTCTTTGGGATATGAAAAAAGGGCAAGTGTGAGGCTCTTGCTCAAGTTTTTGTCTCTGGATATCGTGTCACTCATGGTCGTGAAATTTCCGGGTGACTTCATGGGAAATGGACGAGTCTTATTCTCTGGGGGCTTGGCCCAGTCCAAAGAGTTTGGGGTCATTCTTTGTGATGGAACAGGTCCGTATTTTGTTGTTGTTGTTTTGTTTTATTTTGTTTTTCAACCACAGGTGTTCCACCAATTGAGGGATTCCAGAGTAGAGCCCTGGGGAGGGGCGACTGGACAACCAGAAATCTGGTCAAAAATTGGGGGCTAGGGACATGTCAAGCCAATGATGACATCTAAGGGTCCAGCCACTGTGAGGACTTACTATAGGACAGGACTCACGCTGAGGGTCAAAATGCGTGTTCATGCCCCCGTCGCACTCAAGAATGGGCAGGGCCTCAGTGTGAATGCTGGTTTCTCCTACACTGAACGTTGAACAACATGCCAACCACAAGGTTTCTTGGCATGGGTAAGGAAGAGTTCTGATTTCTGCATCACAGTCACCCGTGGGCAGTGATTGGAGATAAGGTGTAGGTTCTGAAGCCTGAAAACTGAGGTAGGGAAGAGATGGTGACCTAAGGCCATGGAGGTTCTGATGTCCTCAGTGTGCAGTCAGCTGTCTGGGTGTTGGTCAGGAGGTCCGGGCTCTGGTTGTGTCAGAGAGTGCATTAGTGCCCAGGTTAGACTATATAATTTGGTACATTCGAGTGCCGTGTAGGTTTTTCCTCCTTTAAGCTGCCTGGGCAGCTCATTAGGCAATATATTTTTTCTAGAGGGCAGGCAGAGTGCTTCATCGTCGGTCCGGAATTGCCAAACTTGAGGGCTTTGGGGCCAGGAGTGTGAGGACAGAAGTCTGAGAACACAAGCTGGACTTCGGTTTCAGGGTGAGGGCTTGGCAGGTACCCCCTGCAGATCTGAACCAATATCTCATACATCTGATGTCAGGGCGAGGATCAGATGTTGGCTCAGGTTGGAGTTTCTGTGCCTGTCGGCCCCTTAATGAAGGAAGCGGAATCTCGAGGCCCTGGAGGTTTTCCCACGTTGGGAGTTGTGGGAAGCCCCCTTCAAGGATTCCTTCTGCTGGACAATTGAGACCTTTTGGACAGACCCTGGACATCCCATATTGAATAACTCCAGAGTACCGTTCGAGGATGGATGCCTGCGAAGCCCGCATCCGCATTCCAATTGTCTCCTTGCAAGAAGACAGTTTAGATCTGATGGTTCTGCGGGAGCAACCGGGTGGCTGAGTTGAAATGGACTTTCCGGAGGATGGGTCCTAATGTGTGTTTGTGTCCATGAGGGCCTTGGAATGGGGCGGTGGCACCGGGATCCTGAAGTATTCTCCTAAGCTTTTGGCATAGCTCCCATGCACACGTTTCCTTGTGGAGACGAGATTTGTTCTGATGGTTGCCTCACGAAAACCCCTATGCTTGTATTGGAATCCAGGCTTTTGAGGAGACATGCCTGTAAACCAAAGCAAAGGATCCGATAATGGCCTAGGGTCCTGTCTGCTTCAATCTTCTTCTCTGGGGACATCCATCTGTGGTATGAGTGGAGGTAGATGCTCAGCTGGTGTCAGACCGCTCTTTTATTCCCGGGTGACATACACTATTGGGATGGCCTCCAGGGCTTTGGAGGGTTCTCCTAATTTGTTCGAATTTGGACAATGTAATGGGCAGAATTCCCATGGATTGTGTAGGCATAGTCCTAATGTGTGGCTCCAGGGGCCCTAGCCTGGGAAAGTCGGACTGATATCAGAGGATAAACAAAAGGGGGAGGGTGCTACCAGATGTGACCCACTGGAAAGTCGTATCCCAATACGAGAGTGCCCTGCGTCTGGGGCCAGCATTATCTCAGAAGTATGGTAGAAAACATTCAAGAAGAGCAAAGGATCACTGGGGAGAAATTGCAGGAATCGGGGTTTTAGGGTCAGGGGCTTAAGTCCCTGGTGCAGAGCCAGAAAGAGTGCAGCAGAGAAACCAGTTCTTGGTTCCTGAACCACCAGCAAGCTCACCTGAGAGCGTGTGGTGCCCAGCTCCCATGAGGGGCTTTGAGCCTCGCCAGCCAACAGGAGCACAGCCTTTTTGCAGTCCCCATGCAATTGCCCTGCCATGCCATCAGAGTCCGAGTCATGCCCTGCGCCCTCCCCAGACAGAGATGGCACAGGCACCAGCCTGGTGCTCTCGGACCTGGAAAGACCAGGCACTCCCAGCTTGTGCCAGTGTGAAAATTTCAGTGTGCGATTGCTGCTTGGAACTTCTCTGGCAGTCTGGAGCTGCCCAGACAGCCGCCACTGCTATGGTTTTGGGTACAAGCAAAAAATCTTGAGTCCCCAGGGACCGCGACTGGGAACCTGCTCTGCCAGTGTTGAAGGGGGGATTTATTTGGGCTCTGCAGCCAGATTGAGGCTTCTCTCTGAGACGGAGGTCAGGGTACAGTTTGCTTTCCTCTAAACCTACAAAAACCATCAAAAGCCCTCAAGGCAAAAGAGAAAAACAAAAGTGAACAAATATAAAAACCTCCAGAGAACAAAAGCCTGAAAAAAACAGTTTCCTAAGAGCCCACCCCCTTGCGGGAGGTGGGAGGACTTAACTCAGAGAACATCACTGAGTGAAAACCCATGTGGCAGGCCCCTCCCCCAGGAAACGAACTGGGAAAGGAAAAAAAAAAAAGACAACAAGAGAACAACCACCACTACTTCATAGGACAATTTTTATTATTAATTTGTTCCCACTATCCTGGCTCAGTTTTTTAAAGATAATTTTTTATTATTATATAGAAAATTTTTTAACCTATTTACCGTCACAGTGAGATGTCCAGTACATCAAATTCCATAATAAACTTCTAACCTGAACTTTTTGATACATACACCTGTGTTTTCCTTTTGCATTTCTGTTTTTCCAATTTATTTTTTTAATATTAGTTTAGTTTAGTCTAGTTTATTTCTTTTTTCAATTTTTATTTTCTAATATTTATATAGAATTAAACTTCAAGGTAATCCCCTTTCCCCAATGAATACCACCCCTATAGTTAAAACTATTCCTAATCCCTCTTTATCTTAGGGAAGTGGAATCTTTAACAAATATATCAAGATACATCCGGAAAAAACAAAACAAAACAAACAAACAAAAAAAAAAAACCACATTCCTCACCCACACTGAGAATTTACAACCACTCTACAATATTTTTCTTCCACCAGTATTTCTGTGTTTTTTTTTATTTATATATTTGACAGAGAGAGGTCACAAGTAGGCAGAGAGGTAGGCAGAGAGAGAGAGAGGAGGAAGCAGGCTTCCTGCTGAGCAGAGAGCCCGATGCGGGACTCGATCCCAGGACCCTGAGATCATGACCTGAGCCAAAGGCAGCGGCTTAACCCACTGAGGCACACAGGCGCCCTTTTTCTGTGTTTTTGTGTTTGTTCTTTCTGATGAGGTTATTCCTTTATTTGCATATATACATATATATATATATATATATATATATATTTCTCTTCTCATATACTTTATCAGTCTTTTTGTTTGTCTGTTTTTGTTTGTAAACTTCATAAATCTTTCCTTGGTACCCATTTGGGTTGAACCTTCTGTTTTATCTCACCTTTCATTCTTGTCTCTCTCCCTCTCTCTTTTTTTCTTTACCTTTTCTTTTTCCTCTCATTTGGGTGGGTAACTCTGATTGGTCAGAAGCGTACCAGGGTGCACCTTGACTGCACCACTGTCGATACATCCAGCTATACCCATTCAGCCATCTCTCACCAAAATGAGTAGGAGGAGGAATGCCCAACAGAAAAAAAATACAAAAAATGGACCTTCTGCAACAGAGCTAATGGCTATCAACATAGACAATGTGTCAGAAAGAGAATTCAGGCTAACAATTATCCAAGCAATAGCTAGGTTGGAGAAAGCCATGAGTGACCAAAAGGAATTGATTATAGCTGAACTTAAAACGACCAGAGATCACATTTTCAATATTAGGGAAGAGCTGAAAACTACCAGGGTTGAGCTTCACAATGCTCTCAATGAGTTCCACTCTAATCTAAATTCTCTCAAAGCTAGAGTAACTGAGACAGAAGATAGAATTAGTGATCTGGAGAATTAACAGATAGAGAAAAAGTATCAGGAGGAAGCCTTAAACAAACAGCTTAGAGCCATGAAAACAGAATCACGGAAATAAATGATGCCATGAAATGTTCCAACGTCAGAATTATTAGAATCCCTGAAGGAGTGGAGAAAGAAAGAATTCTAGAAGATATAGTGGAACAAGTTCTTCATGAAAATTTTCCGAATCTCGTGAATGGAACCAGCATTCCTGTACTAGAGGCCGAATGGTTTCACCCCAAGATTACAGATTCTCAACAGTCCTCTAGACACCTAGTAGTAAGAATGAAGAAATATAATTGTAGGCAGAACCTCTTGAAAGTAGCTAGGACAAATAAGATCCTTACGTACAGAGGAAAGCCCATCAGAATAATGTCATACCTCTAAACAGACACCTGGCAAGCCAGAGAGAGCTGGCAAGATATATTCAGGGCATTGAATGAGAAGAACATGCAGCCAAGAATACTTTACCCAGCAAGACTGACATTCAAAATGGATGGAGAGATAAAGAGTTTCCAAGACCGGCAAGACTTAAAAGACTATGCATCCACCAAGCCGACACTACAGGAAATATTAAGGGGGTTCTATAAAAGAGGAAAAAACCCCAGAGTAGTATGAACAGAAATATAGAGACCATCTACAGAAAGAAAGACTTCAAAGGTAACACGATGTCAATAAAAACGTATCTATCAATAATCATCCTAAATGTGAATGGCCTAAATGTGCACATAAAATGGCACAGAGTTGAAGACTGGATTAAAAGAGAGGACCCATCCATATGTTGTCTACAAGAGACCCATTTTGAACCTAAAGATACACCCAGACTGAAAGTGAAGGGATGGAGAAGCATCTTTCATGCCAATGGGCTTCAAAAGAAGGCCGGGGTAGCAGTTATCATATCAGATAAATTAGATTTTAAACTAAAGGCTGTAGACAGAGATACAGAAGGACAGTACATAATCCTTAAAGGGACTATCCATCAAGATGATCTAACAATCATAAATATCTATGCTCCCAATATGGGAGCAGCCAATTACATAAGAAAACTGTTAATCAAGATAAAGGGTCATATTGATTTAATGCACTCATCATTGGAGATCTTATCATGCCTCTCTCAGAAATAGACAGATCATTGAAGCAGAAAATCAATAAAGAAACAAGAGCATTGAATGACACACTGGACCAGATGGACCTTATAGATATATACAGAACATTCCACCCTAAAACAACAAAATACTCATTCTTCTCAAGTCCACATGGAGCCTTCTCAAGAATAGACCACATACTGAGTCACAGAAAAGGACTCAAACGATACCAAAAGACTGAGATCATTTCCTGCACATCCTGATCATAATGCTTTGAAACTGGAGATCAATCACAAGGAAAAGTTCAGAAGGAACTCAAACACCTGGAAGCTAAAGACCACCTTGCTTAAGAATGCTTGGATCAACCAGGAGATCAAAGAAGAACTAAAACAAATGGAAACCAATGAGAATGAAGACACTTCGATCCAAAACCTGTGGGATACAGCAAAGGTTGGTCCCAAGGGGGTTAATACATAGCATACAAGCATCCCTCAAACAAACAAACAAACAAACACAATCAAACAAAAAACAAAAACTGAATAATCCAGAACACAGCAGCTGTCTTTACACCTTAAAGAACTGGAGAATCAACAACAAAACAAACCAACTCCACACACAAGAAGGGAAATAATCAAGATTAGAGCTGAGATCAATGAGGTAGAAACCAGAGATACAGTAGAACATATCAGTGAAACTAGAAGCTGGTTTTTTGAAAGAATCAATAAGATCGATAAACCACTGGCCACACTAATCCAAAACAAAAGATAGAAAGCTCAAATTATAAAATTATGAATGAAAAGGGAGAGATCACAATGAACACCAAGGAAATAGAAACAACTATCAGAAGTTATCAATAGTTATATGCCAATAAGCTAAGCAACCTAGATGAAATGGATGCATTCCTGGAAAACTATAAACTCCCAAAATTGAACCAGGAAGAAACTGACAATCTGAAGACCAATATCTACTAATGAGGTTGAAGCGGTGATCAAAAACCTCCCAAAAAACAAGAACCCAGGCCCTGATGGATTCATTTGGGAATTCTATGAAACATTCAAAGAAGAAATAACACCTATTCTCCTGAAACTGTTTCAAAAAATTGAAGCAGAGAGAGGTCGACAAGATGGTGGGGAAGTAGGAGGAGATGGCTTTTCAACCTGTACCCCAAAGTGAGCTGATTACCTACCAAAGAACTCCAATCACCCCATGAAATTTAGCCTGAGATCAGTATTATACACGTCTGGATCTCTACAGGGGCAGAAGACACCAGTGGACAGGTAACGCGGAGTGGGAATGGGGGACTGATATCAGAAGATAAACAAAAGGGGGAGGGAGCCACCAGAGGCGACCAGTTGGAATGTAATACCCCAATAGGAGCGAGATTGCCCTGCATCTGGGGACCAGCATTAACTTGGAGACTGGTGGAAAGCACTCCAAAAGAGCTAAGAATCTCCGGGGGGGGGGGGGAATTGTGGGAATCGGGATGGCTAGCGACAGGGGCTTAAGTCCCTGGTCCCAGGACAGCCTCCCCTGGTGCTGAGCCAGAGAGAGTGCAGCCAAGAAACCAGGTGTTGGTCCCTAAGCCACCATTGCACCTGAGAATGCATGGGTTCTGGCTCCCTTGAGGGGATGGGAGCCACGCTGGATGGCAGAATGTGTGAGCCCTGCTATAGAGCCTGACATACTCCCCTGAGAGAGGTATAAAGGCCCAGCCAGTGCCCTTTCATATGCGCCATTGTTTCAGAGCCTGCACCAAACTCTCCCCTGAGAGAGGTGCTTGAAGGCCCAAACTGGTGCTCTTGGATCTGCACCTTGTTCTCAGAGCCTGAGACCTGCGCGTGAACCTCAGCCTCCCCTGAAATTGGTGCATGCAAGCCCGGTGCTCTTAGACCCAGAAAGACCAGGCACTCCCAGCCTGGGCCAGCAGGAATATCTCAGTGTGTGATTGCTGCTTGGAACCTCTCTGGCGGTCTGGAGCTGCCCAGACAGCCGCCACTTCGTTGGCTTTGGGTACCCTAGGGACAGCGACTTGAAACCTGCTCTGCCAGTGGCCCATGGGGGAACTTATTTAGACTCTGCAGCCAGACTGAGGCTTCTCTCTGAGAGGGAGATCAGGGTGTGGTTTATTTTCCTCTAAAACTACAAAAACCATCAAAAGCAGTCAAAGTGAGAAAAAAAGTGAATAAACATAAAAACCTCCAGAGAACAAAAGTCTGAAAAAAAAAAAAAAAACAGTTTCCTCAGAGCCCACCACCTTAAGGGGGCGGGAGAACTTAACTCAGGGAACATCACTGACTGTCAACCCACGTGGCAGGCCCCTCCCCCAGAAAACAAACCAAGAAAGAAAAAAAAAAAAAAAGAGAGAGAAAAAAAAATTAAAAAGGACTACAAGAGTACAACCACTACTTCATAGGAAAAGTTTTCTTTTTCATTCATTCCCACTATTCTGGTATATATATATATATATATATATATATATATATATATATATGTAATTTTATTAACCTATTTACCATCACAGCGAGCTGTTCAGTACATCAAATTACATAATAACTTTCTAACCTGAACTTTTTGATACATACACCTATGTTTTCATTTTGCATTTCTATTTTTTTATTCCTACTTTTTTTATATTTTAGTTTAGTTTAGTTTTTTCCTTTATTTTTATCTTCTATTTTTCATATAGAGTTAAACTTCAAAGTAGTCCCCTTTCCCCAATCAATACTACCCCTATAGGTAATTAATTTTTAATACCCCTTTATCTTAGGAAAGTTGAGTCCTTTAACAAAGATATCAAGATACATCCAGGAAGAATTAAAACAACCTTCCTCGCACTCACTGAGAATTTATAACCACTCTCCAATCTTTATCTTCCACCAGTGTTTCTGTGTTTTTGTGTTTGTCCTGATAGTATATAAATCTTACACGTGGGGTTCTTTTTGACTAGGTTCTTCCTTTTTTTTATATATATATATATATATATATATATATATATATATATATATATATATTCTTTTTCTCTAGTCATATACTTTTATCAGACTTTTTTGTTTGTCTACTTCATAAATCTTACCTTGGGGCCCATTTGGGCTGAACTTTCTCTTTCATCTTCCCTCTCTTTCCTGTCTCTCTCTCTATCTCTTTTTTTGTTTTTCTTTTCCTTTTTCTTTTCTTTTGTCTCTCATTTGGGTGGGGAATCCTGATTGTTCAGACGTGTTCCAGGGTGCACCTTGACTGCACCATGGTTGATACATCCAGCTACATCTGTTCAGTCATCTCTCACCAAAATGACTAGGAGGAGGAATGCCCAACAGAAGAAAAATACAGGGGATGGACCTTCTGCACTAGAGCTAATGGCTATCAACGTAGACAATATGTTGGAAAGAGAATTCAGGTTAACAATTATCCAGGCAATAGCTAGTTTGGAGAAAGGCATGGATGACCAAACATAATTGATTAGGGCCAAGCTGAAAGCGATGAGACATGATGTTCACCATGTTAGGGCGGAGCTTAAAGCTACCAGGGAGGAGGTCCACAATGCTCTCAATGAGTTCCAATCTAATCTAAACTCTCTCAAAGCCAGGGTAACTGCGACAGAAGATAGAATTAGTGATCTGGAGGATAAACAGATAGAGAGAAAGGATCAGGAGGAAGCCTGGAACAAACAGCTTAGAAATCACGAAAACAAAATCAGGGAAATATATGATGCCATGAAACGTTCCAACCTCAGAATTACTGGAATCCCTGAAGGGGAGAAGAAAGAAAGATCTAGAAGATATAGTGGAACAAGTCCTTCAAGAAAATTTCCCCAATCTCGCGAATGGAACCAGAATTCATGTACTAGAGGCTAAATGGTCTCCACCCAAGATTATACATTCCAAAAAAAAAAAAAAAACACGACACCTGATAGTCAAATTGAGGAATTATAATTGTAGGTATAATCTCCTGAAAGCTGCTAGGGCAAAGAGGCTCCTTACTTACATAGGAAAGCCCATCAATATAACATCAGACCTGTCCACAGAAGCCTGGCAAGCCAGAGAGGGCTGGCAAGATATATTCAGGGCACTAAATGAGAAGAACATGCAGCCAAGAATACTTTATCCATCAAGACTGACATTCAGAATGGATGGAGATATAAAGAGTTTACAAGACCGGCAAGACTTAAAAGACTATGATACCTCCAAGCCGACACTGCAGTAAATAATAAGGGGGGTTCTATAAAAGAGTAAAAATCCTAAGAATAGCATGGAAGAGAAATATAGAGACAATCTACAGAAAGAAAGACTTCAAAGGTAACTCAAAGTCAATAAAAACGTACCTATCAATAATCAATCTCAATGCGAATGGCCTAAATGCACCCATAAAACAGCACAGGGTTGCAGATTGGATAAAACGACAGAATCCATCCATATGTTCTCTACAAGAGACTCATTTTGAACCTAAAGATACACCCAGACTGAAAGTGAAGGGACGGAGAAGCATCGTTCATGCCAATGGGCCTCAAAAGAAGGTCGGGGTAGCGATTCTCATATCAGATAAATTAGATTTTAAACTAAAGGCTCTAGTCAGAGATACAGAAGGACACTACAGAATTCTTAAAGGGACAATCCACCAAGATGATCTAACAATTGTAAATATCTATGCCTCCAATATGGGAGCATCCGATTACAGAAGAAAACTGTTAATCAAGATAAAGAGTCATATTGATATGAATACACTAATCATAGGAGATCTTAACATGCCTCTCTCAGAAATAGACAGATCATTGAAGCAGAAAATCAATAAAGAAACAAGAGCATTGAAGGACACATTGGAACAGATGGATCTCATAGATATATTCAGAACATTCCACCCTAAAACAAAAGAATACTCATTCTTCTCAAGAGCACAGGAAACCTTCTCAAGAATAGACCACATGCTGGGTCATAAATCAGGACTAAACTGATATCAAAAGACTGAGATTTTCCCCTGCATATTCTCAGATCATAATGCTTTGAAACTGGAGCTTAATCACAAGGAAAAGTACAGAAGAAACTCAAACACCTGGAAGCTAAAGACCATCTTGCTTAAGAATGCTTGGATCAACCAGGAGATCAAAGAAGAACTGAAACAAATGGAAACCAATGAGAATAAAAGACACTTCGATCCAAACCCTATGGGATACAGCAAAGGCGGTTCTAAGAGGGAAATACATAGACATCCAAGCCTCCCTCAAAATTCTGAAAAATCCAGAATACACCAGATGTCTCTACACCTTAAAGAACTGGAGAATCAACAAAAAAATCAAACTAACTCCACACATAAGAAGAGAAATCATCAAGATTAGAGCTGAGATCAATGAGGTAGAAACCAAAGATACAGTAGAATGTATCAATGAAACTAGAAGTTGGTTTTTTTTTTTGAAAGAATAAATAAGATCAATAAGGCACTGGCCACACTAATCCAAAAGAAGAGAGAAAGCCCAAATTCACAAAATTATAAATGAAAATGGAGAGATCACAACTAACAATGAGGAAGTAGAAACAATCATCAGAAGTTATTATCAATAGTTATATGCCAATAAGCTTAGCAACCTTTATGAAATGGATGCATTCTTGGAAAACTATAAACTTCCAAAATTGAACCAGGAAGAGATCGACAACCTGAATCGACCGATATCTAGTAACGAGATATAAGCAGTGATCAAAAAACCTCCCAAGAAACAAGAGCCCAAGACCTGACGGATTGCTTGGGGAATTCTACCAAACTTTCAAAGAAGAAATAACATCTATTCTCCTGAAGCTGTTTCAAAAAATTGAAGCAGAAGGAAAACTTCCACACTCTTTCTATGAAGCCAGAATTACCCTGTTCCCCAAACCAGGCAAAGACCCTACCAAAATGGATAATTTCAGACCAATATCACTGATGAATATGGATGCTAAGATTCTCAACAAGATCCTTGCAAACAGGGTCAAACAGCACATTAAAAAGATTATCTACCATGACCAGGTGGGATTCATCCCTGGGCTACAAGGATGGTTCAACATTCATAAATCAATCAATGTCATTGAAAAAAATTAATATGAGAAGAGGGAAGAACCACATGGTCCTCTCAATTGATGCAGAAAAATCATTTGAAAAAATCCAGCATCCATTCGTGATTAAAACGCTGCAAAGTATAGGGATAGAGGGAACATTCCTGAACTTCATCATATCTATCTATGAAATACCCACAGCAAATATCATCCTCGATGGGAAAAAGCTTGCAGCCTTCCCGTTGAGATCAGGATCACGACAAGGATGCCCACTCTCACCAGTCTTGTTCAACATAGTATTAGAAGTCCTAGCAACAGCAATCAGACAACAAAGAAAAATAAAAGGTATCCAAATTGGCACTGAAGAAGTCAAACTCTCTCTCTTTGCAGATGACGTGATTCTTTATATGGAAAACCCAAAAGACTCCACCCCCAAACTACTAGAACTCATACAGCAATTCAGCAACGTGGCAGGATACAAAGTCAATGTATCCTGTATCCACAGAAATCAGTGGCTTTTTTATGCACTAATAATGAAAATACAGAAAGGGAAATCAGAGAATCATTCCATTTACTATAGCACTAAGAACCATAGGATACCTGGGAATAATCCTAAACAAAGAGATAAATGTTCTGTACTCAAGGAACTACAGAATTCTCATGAAAGAAATTGAAGAAGACCCTAAAAGATGATAGACCATTCCATGCTCTTGGATCGGAAGAATAAACATTGCTACAATGTCGATAATGCCTGGAGCAATCTCTACTTTTAATGCTATTCCAATCAAAATTCTACCAGTATTTTTCAAAGAGCTGGAGCAAATAATCCAAAAATTTGTATGGAATCAGAAGAAATCCCGAATCACTAAGGAAATTTTGAAAAACAAAAATAAAGTGGGGGTATGACAATACCTGATTTCAAGTTTACTACAAAGCTGTGATCACCAAGACAGCATGGAACTCGCATGAAAACAGACACAGACCAGTGGAACAGAGTAGAGAGCCCAGATATGGACCCTCAACTATATGGTCAAATAATCTTCGAAAAAACAGGAAAAAATAGACAGTGGGAAAAAGTCAGTCTCTTCAATAAATGGTGCTGGGAACAATAGGCAGCTATATGTAGAAAAATGAAACTCGACCATTCTCTTACACCGTACACAAAGATAAACTCAAAATGGATAAAAGACCTCAATGTGAGGCAGGAATCCATCAGAATCCTAGAGAAGAACATAGGCAGAAATCTCTTTGATATCAGCCACAGCAACTTCTTTCAAGATATGTCTCCAAAGGCAAGGGAAACAAAAGTGAAAATGAACTTTTGGGGCTTCATCAAAATCAAAAGCTTCTGCACAGCAAAGGAAACAGTCAAGAAAACAAAGAGGTAACCCACGGAATGGGAGAAGATATTTGCACATGACAGTACAGACAAAAGGTTGATATCCAGGATCTATAAAGAACTCCTCAAACTCAACACACACAAAACAGACAATCATATTAAAAAATGGGCAGAAGATATGACAAGACACTTCTCCATTGAAGACGTACAAATGGCTATCAGACACATGAAAAATGTTCATCATCACTAGCAAATTAATACCACATTGAGATATCATCTTACACACCAGTTAGAATAGCCAAAATTAGCAAGACAGGAAACAATATGTGTTGGAGGGGATGTGGGGGAATGTGAACCCTCTTCCACTGTTGGTTGGAATGCAAGTTGGTGCAGCCTCTTTGGAGAACAGTGTGGAGATTTCTCAAGAAATAAAAAAATAGAACTTCTCTATGACCCTGCAATTGCACTCCTGGGTATTTACCCCAAAGATACAGATGTCATGAAAAGAAGGGCCATCTGTACCCCAATGATTATAGCAGCAATGGCCACGGTCACCAAACTGTGGATAGAACCAAGATGCCCTTCAATGGACGAATGGATAAGGAAGATGTGGTCCATATACACTATGGAGTATTATGCTTCCATCAGAAAAGACGAATACCCAACTTTGGTAGCAACATGGATGGGACTGGAAGAGATGATGCTGAGTGAAATAAGTCAAGCAGAGAGAGTCATTTATCATATGGTTTCACTTATTTGAAGAGCATTACAAATAGCATGGAGGACATGGGGAGATAGAAAAAGGGAGTTGAGGGAAATTGGAAGGGGAGGTGAACCATGAGAGACTATGGACTCTGAAAAAAAATCTGAGGGGTTTGAAGTGGCGGGGGGTGGTTGTTGGAGTACCAGGTGGTGGGTATTATAGAGGGCACGGATTGCATGGAGCACTGGGTGTGGTGCAAAAAGTAATAAATACTGTTATGCTGAAAATAAATAAATTAATTAAAAGACTGAGGGTTTTGAAGGGGCGGGGGTTGGGAGGTTGGGGTACCAGGTGGAGGGTATAATAAAGGGCATGGATTGCATGGAGTGCTGGGTGTGGTACAAAAACAATGAATACTGTTATGCTGAAAATAAATTAATAAATTAAAAAAAAAAACATCTTGTGGGAAAAAATATCTATACTGCCTAGTGCAATTGATCCTTTTAATGCCATCTGGATGAAAATTCCACCGGTATCATTCAAAGACCTGGAGCAAACACATGCCTAAAATTTGTGTGGAATCAGAAAAGACCCCGTATTGCTAAGAAATGCCAAAAGAAAAATAAAACTGGGAGCATAATGTTGCCTGATTTCAAGGGTTACTATGATGATGTGATCACCAAGGCAGCATGGGACTGGCATAAAAACAATCACATAGACCACTAGAACGGTGTAGAGAGTTCAGATAGGGATCATCAGCACTATGGTCAAATAGTCTTCAAATAATCAGGAAAAAAATATACAGTGGAAAAATGAGAGTCTCTTCAATAAATGGTGGTTGGAAAACTGGGCAGCTATATGTAAAAGAATGAAAATCGACCATCCTTTTACACCATACAAAAAGGTAAACTCATAATGGATAAAAGACTTCAATGTGAGACAGGAATCCATCAGAATCCTAGAGGAGAACATAGACATTACCCTCTTCAACACTGGCCATAACAACTTCTTTCAGGTATGTCTCAAAGACAAAGAATGAAGCGATGGCACTGGAGACCTGAAGGGTTCTCCTAAAGAGAAGCTTTGACCAAGCTCCAATGTGCAAGTTTCCCATGTGTAGAGGAGATTTGTTCTGATGGGTGAGTCAAGAAACAGCCATATTCGGGAATTGAAATCCAGGCCTCTGAGGAGAGATGCCTGGAAAACAAAGCAATGGATCCGATTAGTGCCTAGGGGTCTGTTCGTTCCTTTTACCCTCTGGGGACATCAGTCTACAGGTCTGAGTGCAGGTAGGTGCTCAGATGGGCTCAGATTGCCCCTGATTGTCCTGGGAAGCCACCACTATTGAGATGGCCTCAGGGACTTTGGAGGTTGATCCTATTAGTAGGGTTGTGGCCATTGCAATGGGCACACAGAAATCCCTTGGAGAGGGCAAGTACAGTCCTCAGGTTTGGCTCCAGGGGCCTGAGCCTGTAGGGTGTGTAGGCCAGGGCTGTTTAGACCATTGTCTGAAAACACAAACTCGGCTTCTGTTTCGGGTCATAGGTATGGCAGGACTGATCTACAGACCATGAGGAGAACTCTTCGTGATATAAAAAAAGGGCGAGTGTGAGGCTCTTGCTCAAGTTTTTGTCTCTGGATATCGTGTCACCCATGTTCATGAAATTTCCGGGTGACTTCATGGGAAATGGACGAGTCTTACTCTCTGGAGGTGTGGCCCCGTCCAAAGAGTTTGGGGTCATTCTGTGGGATGGAATAAGTCCGTTTTTTTGTTGTTGTTGTTTTGCTTTGTTTTGTTTTGTTTTTTAACCTCAGGTGTCCACCAAATGAGGGATTCCAGAGTAGAGCCCTGGGGAGGGGCGACTGGACAACCAGAAATCTGGTTAAAAATTGGGCCCTAGGGACATGTCAAGCCCATGATGACATCTAATGGTCCAGTCACTAAGAGGACATACTAGAGGGCAGGACTCACGCTGAGGGTCACAATGCATGTTTATGCCCTCATCACACTCAAGAATGGGCGGGACCTCAGGGTGAATGCTGGTTTCTCCTACACTGAACGTTGGACAACATGCCAACCAAAAGGTTTCTTGCCATGGGTAAGGAGGAGTTCTGATTTCTGGGCAGGGATTGGAGATAAGGTCTAGGTTCTGAAGCCTGAAAACTGAGGTACGGAAGAGATGATGACCTAAGGCCATGGCAGGTCTGATGTGCTCAGTGTGCGGTCAGCTGTCTGGGTGTTGGTCAGGAGGTCCGGGCTCAGGTTGTGTCAGAAAGTGCATTAGTGCCCAGGTTAGACTATATAATTTGGGTACTTTCGAGTGCCGTGTAGATTGCAGCTCATTAGGCAATATTTTTTTTTTTTTCTAGAGGGCAGGCAGAGTGCTGCATTGTGGGTCCAGAACTGCCAAACTTGAGTGCTTCGGGACCAGGAGTGTGAGGACGGAAGTCTGAGAACACAAGCTAGACTTGGGTTTCAGGGCGAGGGCACGGCAGGTACCCCCTACACATCGGAACCAAGATCTCATGCATCTGAAGTCAGAGCGAGGATCAGACGTTGGCTCAGGTTGGAGTTTCTGTGCATGACGGCCCCTTCATGAAGGGAGCGGAATCTCGAGGCCATGGAGGTTTTCCCACGTTGGGAGTTGTGGCATGCCCCCTTCAAGGATTCCTTCTGCGGGACAATTGAGACCTGTTGGACAGGTCCATGACATCCCATATGGAATGATTCCAGGGCACCGTTCAAGGATGGATGCCTGGGACGAGCGCCTCGCATTGCAATTGTCTCCTAGCAACAAGGCAGTTTAGATCTGATGGCTCTGCGGGAGCAACCTAGGTGGCTGAGTTGAAATGGACTTTCATGAGGATCAGTCCTAAAGTGTGTTTGTATCCATGAGGGCCTTGGAATGAGGCGGTGGCACCGGGACCCTGAAGTATTCTCCTAAGCTTTTGACATAGCTCCCATGCACAAGTTTCCTTGTGGAGACGAGATTTGTTCTGATGGGTGCCTCAGGAAAACCCCTATGCTAGTAATGGAATCCAGGCATTTGAGGAGACATGCCTGTAAACCAAAGCAATGGATCCGATTATGGCCTAGTGTCCTGCCTGGTTCAATCTTCTTCTCTGGGGACATCCATCTATGGAATGAGTGGAGATAGTTGCTCAGCTGGTGTCAGACCGCCCTTGTTTGTGCCGGGCGACCTACACTATTGGGATGTCCTCAGGGACTTTGGAGGGTTCTCCTATTTGTACAGTTTGGGACAATGGAAAGGGCAGAATTCCCATGGATTGGGTAGGCGCAGTCCTAAGGTGTGATTCCAGGGGCCCAGTCTGGAGTGTGTGTTGCCCAGGACATTGAGGACAGAAGTCTAAAAACACAAACTCAGCTAAGGTTTGCACATGTAGGTATGGCGGACCCGATCGACAAACCATGAGAAGAACTCTTCAGGATATGAAGAAACAGCGAGTCTGATGTGATTGCTCATTCTTTTGTCTCTGGATTTTGTATCAGCGTTGGCCGTGGAATGTCGGGGAGGCCTCATGGGCCATGGACGAGTCTTCCTCTCTGTGAATTTGGCCCGATTCCAGTTGTTTTTCGTCAATCTGTGGGATGGGAGGACTCCTTTCAGGTTTGTTACCTCAGGTGTCCCACCAAAAGAGGAATTCCTAAGCAGAGCCCTAGGGAAGAGTGAAGGGACAAAGTGAACTATGGTTAAAAATTGGGGCCAGGGGTATGGCAGGCCCCATATGCGGGCTCAGGGTCTAGCCACTGAGAGGCCTTATTGAGGACTGGGCTCAGGCTAGCTTGTGTTTGTGACCAATGTGGCCCGCGAGCATGGGCGGGGCCTCATGGGCCACACTGGTTTCAACTACACTGAACGTTGGACAACATGGCAACCGCAAGGTTTCTTGCCATGGGGATGGAATTCTGATTTATGCATCATTTTCAACCGTGGGCAGTGTTTTGAGATAAGTTATAGTTTCTGAAGCCTGAAAATCGAGGTTGAGAAGAGATGACGACCTAAGGCCACGGTGGGTCCGATGTGCTCATAGTGCGGCCAGCTGTCTGAGTGTGGCCTGGAGGTCCAGGCTCAGGTTGTGTCTGAAAGGGCATCAGTTCCCAGGTCAGCCTAAGTATTTGGGGTACAGCCAAGTGGCGTGCAGGTTGATCCTAATTTTGGGTTTCTGGGTAGCCACAGAGGGCAATGTTTTTCTTCTGGAGTGCAGGCAGAGTGTTGCATTGTAGTTCTGGATTGCCAAACTGGAGGGCTTGTGGGCCCGTAGTCTGAGGACGGAAGTCTGAGAACACAAGCTAGGCTTAGGTTTCTGGGTGAGGACATGGCAGGCACAATCTACAGACCTGACTCGAGATCTCGTGGATCTGAAGTCAGGGCGAGGATCAGACGATCGCTCAGGTTGGAGGTTCTGTCCTTGATGGACCCTTCATGAAGGGCGGGGGATCACGAGGCCAAGGGGGTTTCCCAAGTTGGGAGTTGTGAGAAGCTCCAAACTTCAAAGTTTCTTCTGCAGGACAATTGAGACCTGTTGGTTGGCTGCAGGCCAACGATTCCGAGCAGGGTACTAAGGATGGATGGATGGGTAGCCCACCTCGCATTCCAATTGTCTCCTAGCAACAAGACATGTTAGATCTGCTGGATCTGGGGGAGCAACCGAGGAGGCTGAGTTGAAATGGACTCTCCTGTGGATGGGTCCTAATGTGTTTTTGTGTCTATGAAGACCTTGGAATGAAGCGGTGGCACTGGGGCCCTGAAGGGTTCTCCTAAAGAGAAGCTTCGACCAAGCTCCAATGTGCAAGTTTCCCATGTGTAGAGGAGATTAGTTCTGATGGGTGAGTCAAGAAACAGCCATATTCGGGTATTGAAATCCAGGCCTCTGAGGAGAGATGCCTGGAAACCAAAGCAATGGATCCGATTAGTGCCTAGGGGTCTGTTCGTTCCTTTTTCCCTCTGGGGACATCAGTCTACGGGTCTGAGTGCAGGTAGGTGCTCAGATGGGCTCAGATTGCCCCTGTTTGTCCTGGGAAGCCACCAATATTGAGATGGCCTGAGGGACTTGGAGGTTGATCCTATTAGTAGGGTTGTGGCCATTGCAATGGGCACACGGAAATCCCTTGGAGAGGGCAAGTACAGTCCTCAGGTTTGGCTCCAGGGGCCTGAGCCTGTAGGGTGTGTAGGCCAGGGCTGTTTAGACCGTTGTCTTAAAACACAAACTCGGCTTCTGTTTCGGGTCATAGGTATGGCAGGACTGATCTACAGACCATGAGGAAAACTCTTCGGGATATAAAAAAAGGGCGAGTGTGAGGCTCTTGCTCAAGTTTTTGTCTCTGAATATCGTGTCACCCATGTTCATGAAATTTCCGGGTGACTTCATGGGAAATGGACGAGTCTTACTCTCTATAGGTGTGGCCCCGTCCGAAGAGTTTGGGGTCATTCTGTGGGATGGAATAAGTCCGTTTTTTTTTTGTTGTTGTTGTTGTTTTGTTTTGTTTTGTTTTGTTTTTTAACCTCAGGTGTCCCACCAAATGAGGGATTCCAGAGTAGAGCCCTGGGAGGGGCGACTGGACAACCAGAAATCTGGTTAAAAATTGTGGCCTAGGGACATGTCAAGCCCATTATGACATCTAATGGTCCAGTCACTAAGAGGACTTACTAGAGGGCAGGACTCACGCTGAGGGTCACAATGCATGTTTATGCCCTCATCACACTCAAGAATGGGCGGGACCTCAGGGTGAATGCTGGTTTCTCCTACACTGAACGTTGGACAACATGCCAAACACAAGGTTTCTTGCCATGGGTAAGGAGGAGTTCTGATTTCTGCATCACACTCACCCCTGGGCAGTGATTGGAGATAAGGTCTAGGTTCTGAAGCCTGAAAACTGAGGTAGCGAAAGATGATGACCTAAGGCCA
The DNA here is from genome assembly GCF_011764305.1 of Mustela putorius furo. Classification (NCBI taxonomy): domain Eukaryota; kingdom Metazoa; phylum Chordata; class Mammalia; order Carnivora; family Mustelidae; genus Mustela; species Mustela putorius. The sequence continues at coordinate 193,888 of NW_025421450.1, forward strand.
CGGCGGGTCTGATGTGCTCAGTGTGCCGTCAGCTGTCTGGGCTTGGTCAGGAGGTCCGGGCTCAGGTTGTTTCAGAAAGTGCATTAGTGCCCAGGTTAGACTATATAATTTGGGTACATTCGAGTGCCGTGTAGGTTGATCCTCATTTAAACCTCCTGGGCAGCTCATTAGGCAATATATATATATATATATATATATATATATATATATATTTTTTTTTTTTTTTTTTTTTTCTGGAGGGCAGGCAGAGTGCTGCATTGTAGGTCCGGAATTGCCAAACTTGAGTGCTTCGGGGCCAAGAGTGTGAGGACGGAAAGCTGAGAACACAAACTAGACTTGGGTTTCAGGGCGAGGGCACGGCAGGTACCCCCTACACATCGGAACCAAGATCTCATGCATCTGAAGTCAGAGCGAGGATCAGACGTTGGCTCAGGTTGGAGTTTCTGTGAATGACGGTCCCTTCATGAAGGGAGCGGAATTAAAGGCCATGGATGTTTTCCCACGTTGGGACCCTGGGATGCCCCCTTCAAGGATTCCTTCTGCGGGACAATTGAGACCTGTTGGACAGATCCAGGACATCCCATATGGAATGACTCCAGGGCACCGTTCGAGGATGGATGCCTGGGACGAGCGCCTCGCATTGCAATTGTCTCCTAGCAACAAGGCAGTTTAGATCTGATGGCTCAGGGAGAGCAACCTGGGTGGCTGAGTTGAAATGGACTTTCCTGAGGATGGGTCCTAAATGTGTTTGTATCCATGAGGGCCTTGGAATGAGGCGGTGGCACCGGGACCCTGAAGTATTCTCCTAAGCTTTTGACATAGCTCCCATGCACAAGTTTCCTTGTGGAGACGAGATTTGTTCTGATGGGTGCCTCAGGAAAACCCCTATGCTAGTATTGGAATCCAGGCTTGAGAAGACATGCCTGTAAACCAAAGCAATGGATCCGATTATGGCCTAGGGTCCTGCCTGGTTCAATCTTCTTCTCTGGGGACATCCATCTAGGGTATGAGTGGAGGTAGATGCTCAGCTGGTGTCACACCGCCCTTTTTTGTCCCGGGCGACCTACACTATTGGGATGGCCTCAGGGACTTTGGAGGGTTCTCCTAATTTGTACGGTTTGGGACAATGGAATGGGCAGAATTCCCATGGATTGGGTAGGCGCAGTCCTAAGGTGTGATTCCAGGGGCCCAGTCTGGAGTGTGTGTTGCCCAGGACATTGAGGACAGAAGTCTAAAAGCACAAACTCAGCTAAGGTTTGCGCATGTAAGTATGGCGGACCCGATCGACAAACCATGAGAAGAACTCTTCTGGATATGAAGAAACAGCGAGTCTGAGGCGCTTGCTCTTTCTTTTGTCTCTAGATTTTGTATCAGCATAGGCCGTGGAATGTCGGGGAGGCCTCATGGGCCATGGACGAGTCTTCCTCTCTGTGGATTTGGCCCGATCCCAATTGTTTTTCGTCAATCTGTGGGATGGGAGGACTCCTTTCAGGTTTGTTACCTCAGGTGTCCCACCAAAAGAGGAAGTCCAAAGCAGAGCCCTAGGGAAGAGTGAAGGGACAAAGCGAACTATGTTTAAAAATTGGGTCGAGGGGGGGCGCCTGGGTGGCTCAGTGGATTAAGCCGCTGCCTTCGGCTCAGGTCATGATCTCAGGATCCTGGGATCGAGTCCCGTATCGGGCTCTCTGCTCAGCAGGGAGCCTGCTTCCCTCTCTCTCTCTCTCTGGCTGCCTCTCTGTCTACTTGTGATTTCTCTCTGTCAAATAAATAAATCTTTAAAAAAAAAAATTGGGTCCAGGGGCATGGCAGGCCCCATATGCGGGCTCAGGGTCCAGCCACTGAGAGGACTTACTTGAGGACTGGGCTCAGGCTGAGGGTCACAATGTGTGTTTGTGACCAATGTGGCCCGGGAGATTGGGCAGGGACTCATGGGCCACACTGGTTTCAACTACACTGAACGTTGGACAACATGGCAACCACAAGGTTTCTTGCCATGGGGATGGAGTTCTGATTTCTGCATCATTTTCAACCGTGGGCAGTGTTTTGAGATAAGTTATAGATTCTGAAGCCTGAAAATCGAGGTTGAGAAGAGATGACGACCTAAGGCCTTGTCGGGTCCGTTGTGCTCAGAGTGCGGCCAGCTGTCTCGGTGGGGTCAGGAGTTCCAGGCTCAGGTTGTGTCTGAAAGGGCATCAGTGCCCATGTCAGCCTATATATTTGGGGTACAGCCAAGTGGCGTGCAGGTTGATCCTCATTTGGGGTGTCTGGGTAGCCCCAGAGGGCAATGTTTTTCTTCTGGAAGGCAGGCAGAGTGTTGCATTGTAGTTCTGGATTGCCAAACTGGAAGGCTTGTGGGCCCGTAGTCTGAGGGCGGAAGTCTGAGAACACAAGCTAGGCTTAGGTTTCTGGGTGAGGACATGGCAGGCACAATCTACAGACCTGACTTGAGATCTCGTGTATCTGAAGTCAGGGTGAGGATAGACGATCGCTCAGGTTGGAGGTTTTGTCCCTGATGGACCCTTCATGAAAGGGTTTGGATCACGAGGCCATGGGATTTTCCCACGATGGTAGTTCTGAGAAGCTCCAAACTGCAAGGATTCCTCTGCAGGACAATTGAGACCTGTTGGTTGGCTGCAGGCCAACGATTCCGAGCAGGGTACTAAAGATGGATGGATGGGTAGCCCACCTCGCATTCCAATTGTCTCCTAGCAACAAGACATGTTAGATCAGCTGGATCTGGGGGAGCAACCGAGGAGGCTGAGTTGAAATGGACTCTCCTGTGGATGCGTCCTAATGTGTTTTTGTGTCTATGAAGACCTTGGAATGAAGCGGTGGCACTGGGGCCCTGAAGGGTTCTCCTAAAGAGAAGCTTTGACCAAGCTCCAATGTGCAAGTTTCCCATGTGTAGAGGAGATTAGTTCTGATGGGTGAGTCAAGAAACAGCCATATTCGGGTTTTGAAATCCAGGCCTCTGAGGAGAGATGCCTGGAAACCAAAGCAATGGATCCGATAGGTGCCTAGGGGTCTGTTCGTTCCTTTTTCCCTCTGGGGACATCAGTTTGGGGTCTGAGTGCAGGTAGGTGCTCAGATGGGCTCAGATTGCCCCTGTTTGTCCTGGGAAGCCACCACTATTGAGATGGCCTCAGGGACATTGGAGGTTGATCCTATTAGTAGGGTTGTGGCCATTGCAATGGGCACACAGAAATCCCTTGGAGAGGGCAAGTACAGTCCTCAGGTTTGGCTCCAGGGGCCTGAGCCTGTAGGGTGTGTAGGCCAGGGCTGTTTAGACCGTTGTCTGAAAACACAAACTCGGCTTCTGTTTCGGGTCATAGGTATGGCAGGACTGATCCACAGACCATGAGGAAAACTCTTCGGGATATAAAAAAAAAGGGCGAGTGTGAGGCTCTTGCTCAAGTTTTTGTCTCTGAATATCGTGTCACCCATGTTCATGAAATTTCCGGGTGACTTCATGGGAAATGGACGAGTCTTACTCTCTGGAGGTGTGGCCCCGTCCAAAGAGTTTGGGATGGAATAAGTCCGTTTTTGTTTTTTTTTTTTTTGTTGTTGTTGTTGTTGTTTTGTTTTGTTTTTTAACCTCAGGTGTCCCACGAAATGTGGGATTCCAGAGTAGAGCCCTGGGGAGGGGCGACTGGAAAACCAGATATCCGGTTAAATATTGGGGCCTAGGGACATGTCAAGCCCATTATGACATCTAATGGTCCAGTCACTAAGAGGACATACTAGAGGGCCAGACTCACGCTGAGGGTCACAATGCATGTTTATGCCCTCGTCACACTAAAGAATGGGCGGGACCTCAGGGTGAATGCTGGTTTCTCCTACACTGAACGTTGGACAACATGCCAACCACAAGGTTTCTTGCCATGGGTAAGGAGGAGTCCTGATTTCTGCATCACACTCACCCCTGGGCAGGGATTGGAGATACGGTCTAGGTTCTGAAGCCTGAAAACTGAGGTAGGGAAGAGATGATGACCTAAGGCCATGGCGGGTCTGATGTGCTCAATGTGCGGTCAGCTGCCTGGGTTCTGTTCAAGAGGTCCGGGCTCATGTTGTGTCAGAAAGTGCATTAGTGCCCAGTTTAGACTATATAATTTGGGTACATTCGACTGCCGTGTAGGTTGATCCTCATTTAAGCTGCCTGGGCAGCTCATCAGGCAATATTTTTTTTTTTTCTAGAGGGCAGGAAGAGTGCTGCATGGTGGGTCTGATTGGCAAACTTGAGTTCTTCGGAGCCAGGAGTGTGAGGACGGAAGTCTGAGAAAACAAGCTAGACTTGGGTTTCAGGGCAGGGCACGGCCGGTACCCCAAACACATCGGAACCAAGATCTCATGCATCTGAAGTCAGGGCGAGGATCAGACGTTGGCTCAGGTTGGAGTTTCTGTGCATGACGGCCCCTTCATGAAGGGAGCGGAATCTCGAGGCCATGGAGGTTTTCCCACGTTGGGAGTTGTGGCATGCCCCCTTCAAGGATTCCTTCTGCGGGACAATTGAGACCTGTTGGACAGGTCCATGACATCCCATATGGAATGACTCCAGGGCACCGTTCAAGATGGATGCCTGGGACGAGCGCCTCGCATTGCAATTGTCTCCTAGCAACAAGGCAGTTTAGATCTGATGGCTCTGCGGGAGCAACCTAGGTGGCTGAGTTGAAATGGACTTTCATGAGGATCAGTCCTAAAGTGTGTTTGTATCCATGAGTGCCTTGGAAGGAGGCGGTGGCACCGGGACCCTGAAGTATTCTCCTAAGCTTTTGACATAGCTCCCATGCACAAGTTTCCTTGTGGAGACGAGATTTGTTCTGATGGGTGCCTCAGGAAAACCTCTATGTAGTATTGGAATCCAGGCTTTTGAGGAGACATGCCTGTAAACCAAAGCAATGGATCCGATTATGGCCTAGTGTCCTGCCTGGTTCAATCTTCTTCTCTGGGGACATCCATCTATGGAATGAGTGGAGATAGATGCTCAGCTGGTGTCAGACCGCCATTGTTTGTGCCGGGCGACTTAAACTATTGGGATGGCCTCAGGGACTTTGGAGGTTTCTCCTAATTTGTACGGTTTGGGACAATGGAATGGGCAGAATTCCCATGGATTGGGTTGGCGCAGTCCTAAAGTGTGTCTCCCGGGGCCCAGCTTGGAGGGTGTGTGGCCCAGGAGTTTGAGGACAGAAGTCTGAAAACACAAACTCAGCTTAGGTTTGGGGACGAAGGTATAGCACGCCTGATCTACAAACCATGAGAAGAACTCTTCAGGATATGAAGAATGAGCGAGTCTGAGGCGCTTGCTCAGGCTTTTGTCTCTGGATTTTGTATCAGCGTTGGCCGTGGAATGTCGGGGATGCATCATGGGCCATTGAATCTTCCTCTCTGTGGATTTGGCCCGATCCCAATTGTTTTTCGTCAATCTGTGGGATGGGAGGACTCCTTTCAGGTTTGTTACCTCAGGTGTCCCACCAAAAGAAGAATTCCAAAGCAGAGCCCTAGGGAAGAGTGAAGGGACAAAGCGAACTATGGTTAAAAATTGGGGCCAGGGGCATGGCAGGGCCCATATGCGTGCTCAGGGTCCAGCCACTGAGAGGACTTACTTGAGGACTGGGCTCAGGCTGAGGGATACAATGTGTGTTTGTGACCAATGTGGCCCGCGAGCATGGGCGGGTCTCATGGGCCACATTGCTTTCAACTACACTGAAAGTTGGACAACATGGCAACCACAAGGTTTCTTGCCATGGGGATGGAGTTCTGATTTCTGCATCATTTTCAACCGTGGAGAGTGTTTTGAGATAAGTTATAGTTTCTGAAGCCTGAAGAGCGAGGTTGAGAAGAGATGACGACCTAAGGCCATGTCGGGTCCGATGTGCTCAGAGAGCGGCCAGCTGTCTGGGTGGGGCCAGGAGGTCAGGCTCAGGTTGTGTCTGCATGGGCACCAGTGCCCATGTCAGCCTATATATTTGGGGTACAGTCAAGTGGCGTGCAGGTTGATCCTCATTTGGGGTTTCTGGGTAGCCCCAGAGGGCAATGTTCTACTTCTGGAGGGCAGGCAGAGTGTTGCATTGTGGTTCTGGATTGCCAAACTGGAGGGCTTGTGGGCCCGTAGTCTGAGGACGGAAGTCTGAGAACACAAGCTAGGCTTAGGTTTCTGGGTGAGGACATGGCATGCACAATCTACAGACCTGACTCGAGATCTCGTGGATCTGAAGTCAGGCGAGGATCAGACGATCGCTCAAGTTGGACTTTCTGTCCCTGATGGCCCCTTCATGAAGGGGGGTTGATCACGAGGACATGGGGATTTTCCCACGATGGGAGTTGTGAGAATCTCCCTACTGCAAAGATTCTTCTGCACAACAATTGAGACCTGTTGGTTGGCTCCAGGACAACGATTCCGAGCAGGGTTCTAAGGATGGATGGCTGGGTAGCCCACCTCGCATTCCAATTGTCTCCAAGCAACAAGACAGGTTAGATCTGCTGGATCTGGCGGAGCAACCGAGGAGGCTGAGTTGAAATGGACTCTCCGGTGGATGTGTCCTAATATGATTTTGTGTCTATGTAGACTTTGGAAAGAAGCGGTGGCACTGGGTCCCTGAAGGGTTCTCCTAAAGAGAGGCTTTCACACAGCTCCAACGTGCAAGTTTCCCATATGTACATGAGATTTGTTCTGATGGGTGAGTCAAGAAACAGCCATATGCTGGTATTGAAATCCAACCTCTGAGAAGAAATGCCTGGAAAACAAACAATGGATCCAATTAGTGCCTAGGGGCCTGTTCGTTCCTTTTTCCCTCTTGGGACATCAGTCTGCGGGTCTGAGTGCAGGTAGGTGCTCAGATGGGCTCAGATTGCCCCTGTTTGTCCTGGGAAGCCACAACTATTGGGATGGCCTCAGGGACTTTGGAGGTTGATATTATTAGTTGGGTTGTGGCCATTGCAATGGGCACACAGAAATCCCTTGGAGAGGGCAAGTACAGTCCTCAGGTTTGGCTCCAGGGGCCTGAGCCTGTAGGGTGTGTAGGCCAGGGCTGTTTAGACCGTTGTCTGAAAACACAAACTCGGCTTCTGTTTCGGGTCATAGGTATGGCAGGACTGATCTACAGAAAATGATGTGAACTCTTTGGGATATGAAAAAAGGGCGAGTGTGAGGCTCTTGTTCAAGTTTTTGTCTCTGGATATCGTGTCACCCATGTTCATGAAATTTCCGGGTGACTTCATGGGAAATGGACGAGTCCTACTCTCTGGAGGTGTGGCCCCGTCCAAAGAGTTTAGGGTCATTATGTGGGATGGAAGAAGTCCGTTTTTTTGTTGTTGTTGTTTTGTTTTGTTTTGTTTTTTAACCTCAGGTGTCCCACCAAATGAGGGATTCCAGAGTAGAACCCTGGGGAGGGGCGACTGGACAACCAGAAATCTGGTTAAATATTGGGGCCTAGGGACATGTCAAGCCCATTATGACATCTAATGGTCCAGTCACTAAGAGGACATACTAGAGGGCAGGACTCACGCTGAAGGTCACAATGCATGTTTATGCCCTTGTCACACTCAAGAATGGGCGGGACCGCAGGGTGAATGCTGGTTTCTCCTACACTGAACGTTGGACAACATGCCAACCACAAGGTTTCTTGCCATGGGTAAGGAGGAGTTCTGATTTCTGCATCACACTCACCCCTGCGCAGGAATTGGAGATAAGGTCTAGGTTCTGAAAGCTGAAAACTGAGGTAGGGAAGAGATGATGACCTAAGGCCATGGCGGGTCTGATGGGCTCAGTGTGCGGTCAGCTGACTGGGTGTTGGTCAGGAGGTCGGGGCTCAGGTTGTGTCAGAGAGTGCATTAGTGCCCAGGTTAGACTATATAATTTGGGTACATGCGAGTGCCGTGTAGGTTGATCCTGATTTAAGCTGCCTGGGCAGCTCATTAGGCAATATTTTTTTTTTTTCTAGAGGGCAGGCAGAGTGCTGATTTGTGGGTCCGGAATTGCCAAACTTGAGGGCTTCGGGGCCAGGAGTGTGAGGACGGAAGTCTGAGAAAACAAGCTAGACTTGGGTTTTAGCGCGAGGGCACGGCAGGTTCCCCCTACACATCGGAACCAAGATCTCATGCATCTGAAGTCAGGGCGAGGATCAGACTTTGGCTCAGGTTGGAGTTTCTCTGCATGACGGCCCCTTCATGAAGGGAGCGGAATCTCGAGGCCATGGAGGTTTTCCCACGTTGGGAGTTGTGGGATGCCCCCTTCAAGGATTCTTTCTGCGGGACAATTGAGACCTGTTGGACAGGTCCAGGACATCCCATATGGAATGACTCTAGGGCACCGTTCAAGGATGGATGCCTGGGACGAGCGCCTCGCATTGCAATTGTCTCCTAGCAACAAGGCAGTTTAGATCTGATGGCTCTGCGGGAGCAACCTGGGTGGCTGAGTTGAAATGGACTTTCCTGAGGATGCGTCCTAAGTGTGTTTGTATCCATGAGGGCCCTGGAATGAGGCGGTGGCACCGGGACCCTGAAGTATTCTCCTAAGCTTTTGACATAGCTCCCATGCACAAGTTTCCTTGTGGAGACGAGATTTGTTCTGATGGGTGCCTCAGGAAAACCCCTATGCTAGTAATGGAATCCAGGCATTTGAGGAGATATGCCTGTAAACCAAGGCAATGGATCCGATTATGGCCTAGGGTCCTGTCTGGTTCAATCTTCTTCTCTGGGGACATCCATCTATGGAATGAGTGGAGATAGATGCTCAGCTGGTGTCAGACTGCCCTTTTTTGTCCCGGGAGACCTAAACGATTGGGATGGCCTCTGGGGCTTTGGAGGGTTCTCCTAATTTGTACGATTTTGGACAATGTAATGGGCAGAATTCCCATGGATTGGGTAGGCACAGTCCAATGTGTGGCTCCAGGGGCCCCAGCTTGGAGGGTGTGTGGCCCAGGACTTTGAGGACAGAAGTCTAATAACACAAATTCAGCTTAGGTTTGTGGACGGAGGTAAGGCACGCCCGATCTACAAACCATGGGAAGAACTCTTCAGGATATGAAGAATGAGCGAGTCTGAGGCGCTTGCTCTGGCTTTTGTCTCTGGATTTTGTATCAGCGTTGGCCGTGGAATGTCGGGGAGGTCTCATGGGCCATTGTCGAATCTTCCTCTCTGTGGATTTGGCCCGATCCCAATTGTTTTTCGTCAATCTGTGGGATGGGAGGACTCCTTTCAGATTTCTTACCTCAGGTGTCCCACCAAAAGAGGAATTCCAAAGCAGAGCCCTCAGGAAGAGTGAAGGGACAACCCGAACTAGGGTTAAAAATTGGGGCCTAGGGGCAACAAAAGCCCAATATGCTGTCTCTCCATCCAGCCACTGAGAGGCCGTACCTGAGCACTGGACTCAGGCTGAGGGTCACAATGTGTGTTTGTGACCAATGTGGCCCGCAAGCATGGACGGGTTCTCATGGGCCACACTGGTTTCAACAACACTGAACGTTGGACAACATGCCAAACACAAGGTTTCTTGCCATGAGGAAAGAGTGCTGATTTCTGCATCATTTTCAAACCCGGGCAGTGATTGGTGATAAGGTCTAGGTTCTGAAGCCTGAAAACCGAGGTTGAGAAGAGATGACGACCTAAGGACATGGCGGGAACGATGTGCTCAATGTGCGGCCAGCTTTCTGGGTGGGGCCAGGAGGTCCAGGCTCAGGCTGTGTCAGAAGGGCATTAGTGCCCAGGTCAGCCTATATATTTGGGGTACAGCCGAATGGCGTGCAGGTTGATCCTCATTTTGGGTTTTTGGGTAGCCCCAGAGGGCAATGTTTTTCGTCTGGACGGCAGGCAGAGTGCTGCATTGTAGTTCTGGATTGCCAAACTGGAGGGCTTGTGGGCCAGTAGTCTGAGGACGGTTGTCTGAGAACCCAAGCTAGGCCTAGGTTTCTGGGTGACGATATGGCAGGCACAATCTACAGACCTGAATCGAGATCTCGTGCATCTGAAGTCAGAGCGAGGATCAGACGATCGCTCAGGTTTGACTTTCTGTCCCTGATGGCCCCTTCTTGAAGGGGTGAGTGGATCACGAGGCCATGGGGGTTTTCCCACGATGGGAGTTGTGAGAATCTCCCAACTGCAAAGATTCTTCTGCAGGACAATTGAGACCTGTTGGTTGGCTCCAGGAAAACGATTCTGAGCAGGGTTCTAAGGATGGATGGCTGGGTAGCCCACCTCGCATTCCAATTGTCTCCAAGCAACAAGACAGGTTAGATGCTGGATCTGGGGGAGCAACCGAGGAGGCTGAGTTGAAATGGACTCTCCCATGGATGAAACCTAATATGTCTTTGTGTCTATGGAGACCTTGGAAAGAAGCGGTGGCACTGGGGCCCTGAAGGGTTCTCCTAAACAGAGGCTTTGACACAGCTCCAAAGTGCAAGATTCCCATGTGTACATGAGATTTGTTCTGATGGGTGAGTCAAGTAACAGCCGTATGCTGGTATTGAAATCCAGGCCTCTGAGGAGAAATGCCTGGAAAACAAATCAAAGAATCTGATTAGTGCCTAGGGGCCTGTTTCTTCCTTTTTACGTCGGGGGAAATCAGCTTAAGGGTCTGAGTGCAGGTAGGTGCTCAGATGGGCTCAGATTGCCCCTGTTTGTCCTGCTAAGCCACAACTATTGGGATGGCCTCAGGGACTTTGGAGGTTTATCCTTTTAGTAGGGTTGTGGCCAATTGAATGGGCACATACAATTCCCTTGGAGAGGGCAAGCACAGTCCTCAGGTTTGGCTCCCAGGGCCTGAGCCTGTTGGGTGTGTAGGCCAGAGTAGTTTGGACAGCTGTCTGAAAACACAAACGCGGCTTGTGTTTCGAATCATAGGTATGGCAGGACTGATCTAAGGAAATTGAGAGGAATTCTTTGGGATATGAAAAAAGGGCGAGTGTGAGGCTCTTGCTCAAGTTTTTGTCTCTGGATATCGTGTCACTCATGGTCGTGAAATTTCCGGGTGACTTCATAGGAATTGGACGAGTCTTATTCTTCGTCCAAAGAGTTTGGGGTCATTCTGTGGGATGGAAGAAGTCCGTTGTTCTGTTGTTGTTGTGTTGATTTCCCCTGTTTGTCCTGGGAAGCCACAAATATTGGGATGGCCTCAGGGACTTTGGAGGTTTATCCTATTAGTAGTGTTGTGGCCATTGGAATGGGCACATCCAATTCCCGTGGAGAGGGCAAGCACAGTCGTCAGGTTTGGCTCCAGGGGCCTGAGCCTGTAGGGTGTGTAGGCCAGGGTTGTTTGGACAGTTGTCTGAAAACACAAACTCGGCTTATGTTTCGGGTCATAGGTATGGCAGGACGGATCTACAGACCATGAGGAGAACTCTTCGGGATATGAAAAAAGGGCGAGTGTGAGGCTCTTGTTCATGTTTCTGTCTCTGGATATCGTGTCACTGATGGTCGTGAAATTTCCGGGTGACTTCATGGGAAATGGACGAGTCTACTCTCTGGGGGTGTGGCCCCGTCCAAAGAGCTTGGGGTCATTCTGTGGGATGGAAGAAGTCCGTTGTCTGTTGAGCCTGTAGGGTGTGTAGGCCACGGCTGTTTGGACAGTTGTCTGAAAACACAAACTCGGCTTATGTTTCGGGTCATAGGTATGGCAGGACTGATCTACAGACCATGAGGAGAACACTTCGGGATATAACAAAAAGGGCGAGTGTGAGGCTCTTGCTCAAGTTTTTGTCTCTGGATATCGTGTCACTCATGGTCGTGAAATTTCCAGGTGACTTCATGGGAAATGGACGAGTCATACTCTCTGGTGGTTTGGCCCCGTCAAAAGGGTTGGGGGTCATTCTGTGGGATGGAAGAAGTCCGTTGTTCTGTTGTTGTTGATTGGTTTTGTTTTGTTTTTTCAACCTCAGGTGTCCCACCAAATGAGGGATTCCAGAGGAGAGGCCAGGGGAGGGGCGACTGGACAACCAGAAATCTAGTTAAAAATTGGGGCCTAGGGGCATGGCAAGCCCAATATGCAAGAATGGGCGGGGCCTCAGGGTGAATGCTGGTTTCTCCTACACTGAACGTTGGACAACATGCCAACCACAAGGTTTCTTGCCATGGGTAAGGAAGAGTTCTGATTTCTGCATCACAGTCACCCCTGGGCAGTGATGGGAGATAAGGTCTAGGTTCTGAAGCCTGAAAACTGAGGTAGGGATGGGATGATGACCTAAGGCCTTGGCGGGTCTGATGTGCTCAGTGTGCGGTCAGCTGTCTGTGTATTGGTCACGAGGTCCGGGCTCCGGTTGTCAGACGGTGCAATAGTGCCCAGGTAGACTATATATTTTGGGTGCATTCGAGTGCCGAGTAGGTTTTTATCTGAAGAACTCTTCAGGATATGAAGAATGTGTGAGTCTGAGGTGCGGGCTCAGGTTTTTGTCTCTGGAGTTTGTATCAGCGATGGCCGTGGAATGTTGGGGAGGCCTCCTGGGCCATGGACGAATCTTGCTCTCTGTGGATTTGGTCGATCCCAATTGTTTTTCGTCAATCTGTGGGATGGGAGGACTCCTTTCAGATTTCTTACCTCAGGTGTCCCACCAAAAGAGGAATTCCAAAGCAGAGCCCTGGGGAAGAGTGAAGGGACAACCCGAACTAGGGTTAAAAATTGGGGCCTAGGGGCAACGCAAGCCCAATATGCTGTCTCTCCATCCAGCCACTGAGAGGCCGTACCTGAGGACTGGACTCAGGCTGAGGGTCACAATGTGTGTTTGTGACCAATGTGGCCCGCAAGCATGGGCGGGGCCTCATGGGCCACACTGGTTTCAACTACACTGAACGTTGGACAACATGCCAAACACAAGGTTTCTTGCCATGAGGAAAGAGTGCTGATTTCTGCATCATTTTCAAACCCGGGCAGTGATTGGTGATAAGGTCTAGGTTCTGTAGCCTGAAAACCGAGGTTGAGAAGAGATGACGACCTAAGGCCATGGCGGGTCCGATGTGCTCAGTGTGCGGCCAGCTTTCTGGGTGGGGCCAGGAGGTCCAGGCTCAGGCTGTGTCAGAAGGGCATTAGTGCCCAGGTCAGCCTATATGGGGTACAGCCGAATGGCGTGCAGGTTGATCCTCATTTTGGGTTTTTGGGTAGCCCCAGAGGGCAATGTTTTTCGTCTGGACGGCAGGCAGAGTGCTGCATTGTAGTTCTGGATTGCCAAACTGGAGGGCTTGTGGGCCAGTAGTCTGAGGACGGTTGTCTGAGAACCCAAGCTAGGCCTAGGTTTCTGGGTGACGATATGGCAGGCACAATCTACAGACCTGAATCGAGATCTCGTGCATCTGAAGTCAGAGCGAGGTTCAGACGATCGCTCAGGTTTGTCTTTCTGTCCCTGATGGCCCCTTCTTGAAGGGGTGAGTGGATCACGAGGCCATGGGGGTTTTCCCACGATGGGAGTTGTGAGAATCTCCCAACTGCAAAGATTCTTCTGCAGGACAATTGAGACCTGTTGGTTGGCTCCAGGAAAACGATTCTGAGCAGGGTTCTAAGGATGGATGGCTGGGTAGCCCACCTCGCATTCCAATTGTCTCCAAGCAACAAGACAGGTTAGATGCTGGATCTGGGGGAGCAACCGAGGAGGCTGAGTTGAAATGGACTCTCCCATGGATGAAACCTAATATGTCTTTGTGTCTATGGAGACCTTGGAAAGAAGCGGTGGCACTGGGGCCCTGAAGGGTTCTCCTAAACAGAGGCTTTGACACAGCTCCAAAGTGCAAGCTTCCCATGTGTACATGAGATTTGTTCTGATGGGTGAGTCAAGTAACAGCCGTATGCTGGTATTGAAATCCAGGCCTCTGAGGAGAAATGCCTGGAAAACAAATCAAAGAATCTGATTAGTGCCTAGGGGCCTGTTTCTTCCTTTTTACGTCGGGGGAAATCAGCTTACGGGTCTGAGTGCAGGTAGGTGCTCAGATGGGCTCAGATTGCCCCTGTTTGTCCTGCTAAGCCACAACTATTGGGATGGCCTCAGGGACTTTGGAGGTTTATCCTTTTAGTAGGGTTGTGGCCAATTGAATGGGCACATACAATTCCCTTGGAGAGGGCAAGCACAGTCCTCAGGTTTGGCTCCCAGGGCCTGAGCCTGTTGGGTGTGTAGGCCAGAGTAGTTTGGACAGCTGTCTGAAAACACAAACGCGGCTTGTGTTTCGAATCATAGGTATGGCAGGACTGATCTAAGGAAATTGAGAGGAATTCTTTGGGATATGAAAAAAGGGCGAGTGTGAGGCTCTTGCTCAAGTTTTTGTCTCTGGATATCGTGTCACTCATGGTCGTGAAATTTCCGGGTGACTTCATAGGAATTGGACGAGTCTTATTCTTCGTCCAAAGAGTTTGGGGTCATTCTGTGGGATGGAAGAAGTCCGTTGTTCTGTTGTTGTTGTGTTGATTTCCCCTGTTTGTCCTGGGAAGCCACAAATATTGGGATGGCCTCAGGGACTTTGGAGGTTTATCCTATTAGTAGTGTTGTGGCCATTGGAATGGGCACATCCAATTCCCGTGGAGAGGGCAAGCGCAGTCGTCAGGTTTGGCTCCAGGGGCCTGAGCCTGTAGGGTGTGTAGGCCAGGGTTGTTTGGACAGTTGTCTGAAAACACAAACTCGGCTTATGTTTCGGGTCATAGGTATGGCAGGACGGATCTACAGACCATGAGGAGAACTCTTCGGGATATGAAAAAAGGGCGAGTGTGAGGCTCTTGTTCATGTTTCTGTCTCTGGATATCGTGTCACTGATGGTCGTGAAATTTCCGGGTGACTTCATGGGAAATGGACGAGTCTACTCTCTCTGGGGGTGTGGCCCCGTCCAAAGAGCTTGGGGTCATTCTGTGGGATGGAAGAAGTCCGTTGTCTGTTGAGCCTGTAGGGTGTGTAGGCCACGGCTGTTTGGACAGTTGTCTGAAAACACAAACTCGGCTTATGTTTCGGGTCATAGGTATGGCAGGACTGATCTACAGACCATGAGGAGAACACTTCGGGATATAACAAAAAGGGCGAGTGTGAGGCTCTTGCTCAAGTTTTTGTCTCTGGATATCGTGTCACTCATGGTCGTGAAATTTCCAGGTGACTTCATGGGAAATGGACGAGTCATACTCTCTGGTGGTTTGGCCCCGTCAAAAGGGTTGGGGGTCATTCTGTGGGATGGAAGAAGTCCGTTGTTCTGTTGTTGTTGATTGGTTTTGTTTTGTTTTTTCAACCTCAGGTGTCCCACCAAATGAGGGATTCCAGAGGAGAGGCCAGGGGAGGGGCGACTGGACAACCAGAAATCTAGTTAAAAATTGGGGCCTAGGGGCATGGCAAGCCCAATATGCAAGAATGGGCGGGGCCTCAGGGTGAATGCTGGTTTCTCCTACACTGAACGTTGGACAACATGCCAACCACAAGGTTTCTTGCCATGGGTAAGGAAGAGTTCTGATTTCTGCATCACAGTCACCCCTGGGCAGTGATGGGAGATAAGGTCTAGGTTCTGAAGCCTGAAAACTGAGGTAGGGATGGGATGATGACCTAAGGCCTTGGCGGGTCTGATGTGCTCAGTGTGCGGTCAGCTGTCTGTGTATTGGTCACGAGGTCCGGGCTCCGGTTGTCAGACGGTGCAATAGTGCCCAGGTAGACTACTATATTTTTGGGTGCATTCGAGTGCCGAGTAGGTTTTTATCTGAAGAACTCTTCAGGATATGAAGAATGTGTGAGTCTGAGGTGCGGGCTCAGGTTTTTGTCTCTGGAGTTTGTATCAGCGATGGCCGTGGAATGTTGGGGAGGCCTCCTGGGCCATGGACGAATCTTGCTCTCTGTGGATTTGGCCCGATCCCAATTGTTTTTCGTCAATCTGTGGGATGGGAGGACTCCTTTCAGATTTCTTACCTCAGGTGTCCCACCAAAAGAGGAATTCCAAAGCAGAGCCCTGGGGAAGAGTGAAGGGACAACCCGAACTAGGGTTAAAAATTGGGGCCTAGGGGCAACGCAAGCCCAATATGCTGTCTCTCCATCCAGCCACTGAGAGGCCGTACCTGAGGACTGGACTCAGGCTGAGGGTCACAATGTGTGTTTTGTGACCAATGTGGCCCGCAAGCATGGGCGGGGGGCCTCATGGGCCACACTGGTTTCAACTACACTGAACGTTGGACAACATGCCAAACACAAGGTTTTCTTGCCATGAGGAAAGAGTGCTGATTTCTGCATCATTTTCAAACCCGGGCAGTGATTGGTGATAAGGTCTAGGTTCTGTAGCCTGAAAACCGAGGTTGAGAAGAGATGACGACCTAAGGCCATGGCGGGTCCGATGTGCTCAGTGTGCGGCCAGCTTTCTGGGTGGGGCCAGGAGGTCCAGGCTCAGGCTGTGTCAGAAGGGCATTAGTGCCCAGGTGAGCCTATATATTTGGAGTACAGCCGAATGGCGTGCAGGTTGATCCTCATTTTGGGTTTTTGGGTAGCCCCCCAGAGGGCAATGTTTTTCATCGGGACGGCAGGCAGAGTGCTGCATTGTAGTTCTGGATTGCCAAACTGGAGGGCTTGTGGGCCAGTAGTCTGAGGACGGTTGTCTGAGAACCCAAGCTAGGCCTAGGTTTCTGGGTGACGATATGGCAGGCACAATCTACAGACCTGAATCGAGATCTCGTGCATCTGAAGTCAGAGCGAGGATCAGACGATCGCTCAGGTTTGACTTTCTGTCCCTGATGGCCCCTTCTTGAAGTGGGGGTGGATCACGAGGCCATGGGGGTTTTCCCACGATGGGAGTTGTGAGAAGCTCCCAACTGCAAAGATTCTTCTGCAGGACAATTGAGACCTGTTGGTTGGCTCCAGGAAAACGATTCTGACCAGGGTTCTAAGGATGGAGGTCTGGGTAGCCCACCTCGAATTACAATTGTCTCAAGGCAACAAGACAGGTTAGATCTGATGGATCTGGGGGAGCAACCGAGGAGGCTGAGTTGAAATGGACTCTCCCGTGGATGTGTCCTAATATGATTTTGTGTCTATGGAGACCTTGGAATGAAGCGGTGGCACTGGGGCCCTGAAGGGTTCACCAAAAGAGAGGCTTTCACACAGCTCCCTCGTGCATGTTCCCAATGTGTAGATGAGATTTGTTCTGATGGGTGAGTGAAGAAACAGCCATATGCTGTTACTGAAATCCAGGACTCTGAGGAGAGATGCCTGGAATCCAAAGCAATGGATCTGATAGGTGCCTACGGACCTGTTCGAAACTTTTTACCTTTGGGGACATCAGTCTACTGGTCTGAGTGCAGGTAGGTGCTCAGCTGGGCCCATATTGCCCCTGTTGGTCCTGGGAAGCCACAAATATTGGGATGGCCTCAGGGACTTTGGAGGTTTATCCTATTAGTAGGGTTGTGGCCATTGGAATGGGCACATACAATTCCCTTGGAGAGGGCAAGCACAGTCGTCAGGTTTGGCTCCAGGGGCCTGAGCCTGTAGTGTGTGTAGGCCAGGGCTTTTTGGACAGTTGTCTGAAAACACAAACTCGTCTTATGTTTCGGGTCATAGGTATGGCAGGACTGATCTATAGACCATGAGGAGAATTCTTCGGGATATGAAAAAAGGGCGAGTGTGAGGCTCTTTCTCAAGTTTTTGTCTCTGGATATCGTGTCACTGATGGTCGTGAAATTTCCAGGTGACTTCATGGGAAATGGACGAGTCTTACTCTCTGGTGGTTTGGCCCCGTCCAAAGGGTTTGGGGTCATTCTGTGGGATGGAAGAAGTCCGTTGTTCTGTTGAGCCTGTAGGGTGTGTAGGCCACGGCTGTTTGGACAGTTGTCTGAAAACACAATCTCGGCTTATGTTCCGGTCATAGGTATGGCAGGACTGATTTACAGACCATGAGGAGAACACTTCGGGATATGAAAAAAGGGCGAGTGTGAGGCTCTTGCTCAAGTTTTTGTCTCTGGATATCGTGTCACTCATGGTCGTGAAATTTCCAGGTGACTTCATGGGAAATGGACGAGTCTTACTCTCTGGTTGTTTGGCCCCGTCCAAAGGGTTTGGGGTCATTCTGTGGGATGGAAGAAGTCCGTTGTTCTGTTGTTGTTGATTTGTTTTGTTTTGTTTTTCAACCTCAGGTGTCCCACCAAATGTGGGATTCCAGAGTAGAGCCCTGGGGAGGGGCGACTGGACAACCAGAAATCTGGTTAAAAATTGGGGACTATGGACATGTCAAGCCCATTATGACATCTAATGGTCCAGCCACTGAGAGGACGTACTAGAGGACAGGACTCAAGCTGAGGGTCATAATGCGTGTTTATGCCCTGGTCGCACGCAAGAATTGGAGGGGCCTCCGGGTGAATGCTGGTTTCTCCTACACTGAACGTTGGACAACATGCCAACCACAAGGTTTCTTGCCAGGGGTAAGGAAGAGTTCTGATTTCTGCATCACAGTCACCCCTGGGCAGTGATTGGACATAAGGTCTAGGTTCTGAAGCCTGAAAACTGAGGTAGGGAAGAGATGATGACCTAAGGCCATGGCGGGTCTGATGTGCTCAGTGTGCGGTCAGCTGTCTGGGTGTTGGTCACGAGGTCCGGGCTCAGGTTGTCAGACAGTGCATTAGTGCCCATGTTAGACTATATATTTTGGGTACGTTCCAGTGCCGTGTAGGTTCTTATCTGAAGGACTCTTCAGGATATGAAGAATGAGCGAGACTGAGTCGCATGCTCAGGATTTTGTCTCTGTATTTTGAAACAGCGATGGCTGTGGAATGCTGGGGAGGCCTCATGGGCCATGGACGAATCTTGCTCTCTGTGGATTTGGCCCGATCCCAATTGTTTTTTGTCAATCTGTGGGATGGGAGGACTCCTTTCAGGTTTGTTACCTCAGGTGTCCCAGCAAAAGAGGAATTCCAAAGCAGAGCCCTGGGGAAGAATGAAGGGACAACCCGAACTATGGTTAAAAATTGGGGCCTAGGCACATAGCTAGCCCAATATGCTGTCTCTCCATCCAGCCACTGAGAGGACTTACCTGAGGACTGGGCTCAGGCTGAGGGTCACAATGTGTGTGTTTGTGACCAATGTGGCCCGCAAGCTTGGCCGGGTCCTCATGGGCCACACTGCTTTCAACTACACTGAACGTTGGACAACATGCCAAACACAAGGTTTCTTGCCATGGGGAAAGAGTTCTGATTTCTGCCTCCTCATTTTCAAACCCGGGCCGTGATTGGAGATAAGGTCTAGGTTTTGAAGCCTGAAAACCGAGGTTGAGAAGAGATGACGAACAAAGGCCATGGCGGGTCCGATGTGCTCAGTGTGCGGCCAGCTGTCTGGATGGGGCCAGGATGTCCAGGCTCAGGCTGTGTCAGAAAGGGCATTAGTGCCCAGGTCAGCCTATATATTTGGGGTACAGCCGAATGGCGTGCAGGTTGAACCTCATTTGGGGTTTCTGGGTAGCCCCGGAGGGCAATGTTTTTCTTCTGGAGGGTAGGCAGAGTGCTGCATTGTAGTTCTGGATTGCAAAACTGGAGGGCTTGTGGGCCAGTAGTCTGAGAACGGAAGTCTGAGAACCCAAGCTAGGCCTAGGTTTCTGGGTGAGGATATGGCAGGAACCATCTACAGACCTGAATCGAGATGTCATGCGTCTGAAGTCAGGGCGAGGAACAGACGATCGCTCAGTTTGGACATTCTGTCCCTGATGGCCCCTTCTTGAAGGGGGTGTGGATCACGGGGCCATGCGGGTTTTTCCACGATGGGAGTTGTGAGAAACTCCCAACTGCAAAGATTGTTCTGCAGGACAATTGATACCTGTTGGTGGCTCCAGGACAAAGATTCCGAGCAGCGTTCTAAGGATGGATGGCTGGGTAGCCCACCTCGCATTGCAATTGTCTCCAAGCAACAAGACAGGATAGATCTGCTGGATCTGGGGAAGCAACCGAGGAGGCTGAGTTGAAAGGGACTCTCCCGTGGATGTGTACTAATATGATTTTGTGTCTATGGAGACCTTGGAATGAAGCGGTGGCCCTGGGGCCCTGAAGGGTTCTCCTAAAGAGAGGCTTTCACACAGCTCCATCGTGCAAGTTTCCCCATGTGTAGATGAGATTTGTTCTGATGGGTGAGTCAAGAAACAGGCATATGCTGTTACTGAAATCTAGGCCTCTGAGGAGAGATGCCTGGAAACCAAAGTACTGGATCTGATAGGTGCCTAGGGCCCTATGCGTGCCTTTTTCCCTCTGAGGACATGAGTCTACAGGTCTGAGTGCAGGTAGGTGCTCAGATGTGCCCAGATTGCCCCTATTTGTCCTGGGAAGCCACAAATATTGGGATGGCCTCAGGGACTTTGGAGGTTTATCCTATTAGTAGGGTTGTGGCCATTGGAATGGGCACATACAATTCCCGTGGAGAGGGCAAGCACAGTTGTCAGGTTTGGCTCCCGGGGCCTGAGCTTGTAGGATGTGTAGGCCAGGGCTGTTTGGACAGTTGTCTGAAAACACAAACTCGGCTTATGTTTCGAGTCATAGGTATGGCAGGACGGATCTCCAGGCCATGAGGAGACCTCTTCGGGGTATGAAAAAAGGGCGAGTGTGAGGCTCTTGTTCATGTTTCTGTCTCTGGATATCGTGTCACTGATGGTCGTGAAATTTCCGGGTGACTTCATGGGAAATGGACGAGTCTACTCTCTGGGGGTGTGGCCCCGTCCAAAGAGCTTGGGGTCATTCTGTGGGATGGAAGAAGTCCGTTGTCTGTTGAGCCTGTAGGGTGTGTAGGCCACGGCTGTTTGGACAGTTGTCTGAAAACACAAACTCGGCTTATGTTTCGGGTCATAGGTATGGCAGGACTGATCTACAGACCATGAGGAGAACACTTCGGGATATAACAAAAAGGGCGAGTGTGAGGCTCTTGCTCAAGTTTTTGTCTCTGGATATCGTGTCACTCATGGTCGTGAAATTTCCAGGTGACTTCATGGGAAATGGACGAGTCATACTCTCTGGTGGTTTGGCCCCGTCAAAAGGTTTGGGGGTCATTCTGTGGGATGGAAGAAGTCCGTTGTTCTGTTGTTGTTGATTGGTTTTGTTTTGTTTTTTTCAACCTCAGGTGTACCACCAAATGAGGGATTCCAGAGGAGAGCCCTGGGGAGGGGCGACTGGACAACCAGAAATCTAGTTAAAAATTGGGGCCTAGGGGCATGGCAAGCCCAATATGCAAGAATGGGCGGGGCCTCAGGGTGAATGCTGGTTTCTCCTACACTGAACGTTGGACAACATGCCAACCACAAGGTTTCTTGCCATGGGTAAGGAAGATTTCTGATTTCTGCATCACAGTCACCCCTGGGCAGTGATGGGAGATAAGGTCTAGGTTCTGAAGCCTGAAAACTGAGGTAGGGATGGGATGATGACCTAAGGCCTTGGCGGGTCTGATGTGCTCAGTGTGCGGTCAGCTGTCTGTGTATTGGTCACGAGGTCCGGGCTCCGGTTGTCAGACGGTGCAATAGTGCCCAGGTAGACTATATATTTTGGGTGCATTCGAGTGCCGAGTAGGTTTTTATCTGAAGAACTCTTCAGGATATGAAGAATGTGTGAGTCTGAGGTGCGGGCTCAGGTTTTTGTCTCTGGAGTTTGTATCAGCGATGGCCGTGGAATGTTGGGGAGGCCTCCTGGGCCATGGACGAATCTTGCTCTCTGTGGATTTGGCCCGATCCCAATTGTTTTTCGTCAATCTGTGGGATGGGAGGACTCCTTTCAGATTTCTTACCTCAGGTGTCCCACCAAAAGAGGAATTCCAAAGCAGAGCCCTGGGGAAGAGTGAAGGGACAACCCGAACTAGGGTTAAAAATTGGGGCCTAGGGGCAACGCAAGCCCAATATGCTGTCTCTCCATCCAGCCACTGAGAGGCCGTACCTGAGGACTGGACTCAGGCTGAGGGTCACAATGTGTGTTTGTGACCAATGTGGCCCGCAAGCATGGGCGGGGCCTCATGGGCCACACTGGTTTCAACTACACTGAACGTTGGACAACATGCCAAACACAAGGTTTCTTGCCATGATGAAAGAGTGCTGATTTCTGCATCATTTTCAAACCCGGGCAGTGATTGGTGATAAGGTCTAGGTTCTGTAGCCTGAAAACCGAGGTTGAGAAGAGATGACGACCTAAGGCCATGGCGGGTCCGATGTGCTCAGTGTGCGGCCAGCTTTCTGGGTGGGGCCAGGAGGTCCAGGCTCAGGCTGTGTCAGAAGGGCATTAGTGCCCAGGTCAGCCTATATATTTGGGGTACAGCCGAATGGCGTGCAGGTTGATCCTTATTTTGGGTTTTTGGGTAGCCCCAGAGGGCAATGTTTTTCGTCTGGACGGCAGGCAGAGTGCTGCATTGTAGTTCTGGATTGCCAAACTGGAGGGCTTGTGGGCCAGTAGTCTGAGGACGGTTGTCTGAGAACCCAAGCTAGGCCTAGGTTTCTGGGTGACGATATGGCAGGCACAATCTACAGACCTGAATCGAGATCTCGTGCATCTGAAGTCAGAGCGAGGTTCAGACGATCGCTCAGGTTTGTCTTTCTGTCCCTGATGGCCCCTTCTTGAAGGGGTGAGTGGATCACGAGGCCATGGGGGTTTTCCCACGATGGGAGTTGTGAGAATCTCCCAACTGCAAAGATTCTTCTGCAGGACAATTGAGACCTGTTGGTTGGCTCCAGGAAAACGATTCTGAGCAGGGTTCTAAGGATGGATGGCTGGGTAGCCCACCTCGCATTCCAATTGTCTCCAAGCAACAAGACAGGTTAGATGCTGGATCTGGGTGAGCAACCGAGGAGGCTGAGTTGAAATGGACTCTCCCATGGATGAAACCTAATATGTCTTTGTGTCTATGGAGACCTTGGAAAGAAGCGGTGGCACTGGGGCCCTGAAGGGTTCTCCTAAACAGAGGCTTTGACACAGCTCCAAAGTGCAAGATTCCCATGTGTACATGAGATTTGTTCTGATGGGTGAGTCAAGTAACAGCCGTATGCTGGTATTGAAATCCAGGCCTCTGAGGAGAAATGCCTGGAAAACAAATCAAAGAATCTGATTAGTGCCTAGGGGCCTGTTTTCTTCCTTTTTTTACGTCGGGGGAAATCAGCTTACGGGTCTGAGTGCAGGTAGGTGCTCAGATGGGCTCAGATTGCCCCTGTTTGTCCTGCTAAGCCACAACTATTGGGATGGCCTCAGGGACTTTGGAGGTTTATCCTTTTAGTAGGGTTGTGGCCAATTGAATGGGCACATACAATTCCCTTGGAGAGGGCAAGCACAGTCCTCAGGTTTGGCTCCCAGGGCCTGAGCCTGTTGGGTGTGTAGGCCAGAGTAGTTTGGACAGCTGTCTGAAAACACAAACGCGGCTTGTGTTTCGAATCATAGGTATGGCAGGACTGATCTAAGGAAATTGAGAGGAATTCTTTGGGATATGAAAAAAGGGCGAGTGTGAGGCTCTTGCTCAAGTTTTTGTCTCTGGATATCGTGTCACTCATGGTCGTGAAATTTCCGGGTGACTTCATAGGAATTGGACGAGTCTTATTCTTCGTCCAAAGAGTTTGGGGTCATTCTGTGGGATGGAAGAAGTCCGTTGTTCTGTTGTTGTTTGTGTTGATTTCCCCTGTTTGTCCTGGGAAGCCACAAATATTGGGATGGCCTCAGGGACTTTGGAGGTTTATCCTATTAGTAGTGTTGTGGCCATTGGAATGGGCACATCCAATTCCCGTGGAGAGGGCAAGCGCAGTCGTCAGGTTTGGCTCCAGGGGCCTGAGCCTGTAGGGTGTGTAGGCCAGGGTTGTTTGGACAGTTGTCTGAAAACACAAACTCGGCTTATGTTTCGGGTCATAGGTATGGCAGGACGGATCTACAGACCATGAGGAGAACTCTTCGGGATATGAAAAAAGGGCGAGTGTGAGGCTCTTGTTCATGTTTCTGTCTCTGGATATCGTGTCACTGATGGTCGTGAAATTTTCGGGTGACTTCATGGGAAATGGACGAGTCTACTCTCTCTGGGGGTGTGGCCCCGTCCAAAGAGCTTGGGGTCATTTCTGTGGGATGGAAGAAGTCCGTTGTCTGTTGAGCCTGTAGGGTGTGTAGGCCACGGCTGTTTGGACAGTTGTCTGAAAACACAAACTCGGCTTATGTTTTCGGGTCATAGGTATGGCAGGACTGATCTACAGACCATGAGGAGAACACTTCGGGATATAACAAAAAGGGCGAGTGTGAGGCTCTTGCTCAAGTTTTTGTCTCTGGATATCGTGTCACTCATGGTCGTGAAATTTCCAGGTGACTTCATGGGAAATGGACGAGTCATACTCTCTGGTGGTTTGGCCCCGTCAAAAGGGTTGGGGGTCATTCTGTGGGATGGAAGAAGTCCGTTGTTCTGTTGTTGTTGATTGGTTTTGTTTTGTTTTTTTCAACCTCAGGTGTCCCACCAAATGAGGGATTCCAGAGGAGAGGCCAGGGGAGGGGCGACTGGACAACCAGAAATCTAGTTAAAAATTGGGGCCTAGGGGCATGGCAAGCCCAATATGCAAGAATGGGCGGGGCCTCAGGGTGAATGCTGGTTTCTCCTACACTGAACGTTGGACAACATGCCAACCACAAGGTTTCTTGCCATGGGTAAGGAAGAGTTCTGATTTCTGCATCACAGTCACCCCTGGGCAGTGATGGGGAGATAAGGTCTAGGTTCTGAAGCCTGAAAACTGAGGTAGGGATGGGATGATGACCTAAGGCCTTGGCGGGTCTGATGTGCTCAGTGTGCGGTCAGCTGTCTGTGTATTGGTCACGAGGTCCGGGCTCCTCCGGTTGTCAGACGGTGCAATAGTGCCCAGGTAGACTATATATTTTGGGTGCATTCGAGTGCCGAGTAGGTTTTTTATCTGAAGAACTCTTCAGGATATGAAGAATGTGTGAGTCTGAGGTGCGGGCTCAGGTTTTTGTCTCTGGAGTTTGTATCAGCGATGGCCGTGGAATGTTGGGGAGGCCTCCTGGGCCATGGACGAATCTTGCTCTCTGTGGATTTGGCCCGATCCCAATTGTTTTTCGTCAATCTGTGGGATGGGAGGACTCCTTTCAGATTTCTTACCTCAGGTGTCCCACCAAAAGAGGAATTCCAAAGCAGAGCCCTGGGGAAGAGTGAAGGGACAACCCGAACTAGGGTTAAAAATTGGGGCCTAGGGGCAACGCAAGCCCAATATGCTGTCTCTCCATCCAGCCACTGAGAGGCCGTACCTGAGGACTGGACTCAGGCTGAGGGTCACAATGTGTGTTTGTGACCAATGTGGCCCGCAAGCATGGGTGGGGCCTCATGGGCCACACTGGTTTCAACTACACTGAACGTTGGACAACATGCCAAACACAAGGTTTCTTTCCATGAGGAAAGAGTGCTGATTTCTGCATCATATTCAAACCCGGGCAGTGATTGGTGATAAGGTCTAGGTTCTGTAGCCTGAAAACCGAGGTTGAGAAGAGATGACGACCTAAGGCCATGGCGGGTCCGATGTGCTCAGTGTGCGGCCAGCTTTCTGGGTGGGGCCAGGAGGTCCAGGCTCAGGCTGTGTCAGAAGGGCATTAGTGCCCAGGTGAGCCTATATATTTGGAGTACAGCCGAATGGCGTGCAGGTTGATCCTCATTTTGGGTTTTTGGGTAGCCCCAGAGGGCAATGTTTTTCATCGGGACGGCAGGCAGAGTGCTGCATTGTAGTTCTGGATTGCCAAACTGGAGGGCTTGTGGGCCAGTAGTCTGAGGACGGTTGTCTGAGAACCCAAGCTAGGCCTAGGTTTCTGGGTGACGATATGGCAGGCACAATCTACAGACCTGAATCGAGATCTCGTGCATCTGAAGTCAGAGCGAGGATCAGACGATCGCTCAGGTTTGACTTTCTGTCCCTGATGGCCCCTTCTTGAAGGGGTGAGTGGATCACGAGGCCATGGGGGTTTTCCCACGATGGGAGTTGTGAGAATCTCCCAACTGCAAAGATTCTTCTGCAGGACAATTGAGACCTGTTGGTTGGCTCCAGGAAAACGATTCTGAGCAGGGTTCTAAGGATGGATGGCTGGGTAGCCCAGCTCGCATTCCAATTGTCTCCAAGCAACAAGACAGGTTAGATCTGCTGGATCTGGGGGAGCACCCGAGGAGGCTGAGTTGAAATGGACTCTCCCGTGGATGTGTTCTAATATGATTTTGTGTCTATGGAGACCTTGGAATGAAGCGGTGGCACTGGGGCCCTGAAGGGTTCTCCTAAAGAGAGGCTTTCACACAGCTCCATCGTGCAAGTTTCCCATGTGTAGATGATATTTGTTCTGATGGGTGAGTCAAGAAACAGGCATATGCTGTTACTGAAATCCAGGACTCTGAGGAGAGATGCCTGGAATCCAAAGCAATGGATCTGATAGGTGCCTACGGACCTGTTCGAAACTTTTTACCTTTGGGGACATCAGTCTACTGGTCTGAGTGCAGGTAGGTGCTCAGCTGGGCCCATATTGCCCCTGTTGGTCCTGGGAAGCCACAAATATTGGGATGGCCTCAGGGACTTTGGAGGTTTATCCTATTAGTAGGGTTGTGGCCATTGGAATGGGCACATACAATTCCCTTGGAGAGGGCAAGCACAGTCGTCAGGTTTGGCTCCAGGGGCCTGAGCCTGTAGTGTGTGTAGGCCAGGGCTTTTTGGACAGTTGTCTGAAAACACAAACTCGTCTTATGTTTCGGGTCATAGGTATGGCAGGACTGATCTATAGACCATGAGGAGAATTCTTCGGGATATGAAAAAAGGGCGAGTGTGAGGCTCTTTCTCAAGTTTTTTTGTCTCTGGATATCGTGTCACTGATGGTCGTGAAATTTCCAGGTGACTTCATGGGAAATGGACGAGTCTTACTCTCTGGTGGTTTGGCCCCGTCCAAAGGGTTTGGGGTCATTCTGTGGGATGGAAGAAGTCCGTTGTTCTGTTGAGCCTGTAGGGTGTGTAGGCCACGGCTGTTTGGACAGTTGTCTGAAAACACAATCTCGGCTTATGTTCCGGTCATAGGTATGGCAGGACTGATTTACAGACCATGAGGAGAACACTTCGGGATATGAAAAAAGGGCGAGTGTGAGGCTCTTGCTCAAGTTTTTGTCTCTGGATATCGTGTCACTCATGGTCGTGAAATTTCCAGGTGACTTCATGGGAAATGGACGAGTCTTACTCTCTGGTTGTTTGGCCCCGTCCAAAGGGTTTGGGGTCATTCTGTGGGATGGAAGAAGTCCGTTGTTCTGTTGTTGTTGATTTGTTTTGTTTTGTTTTTCAACCTCAGGTGTCCCACCAAATGTGGGATTCCAGAGTAGAGCCCTGGGGAGGGGCGACTGGACAACCAGAAATCTGGTTAAAAATTGGGGACTATGGACATGTCAAGCCCATTATGACATCTAATGGTCCAGCCACTGAGAGGACGTACTAGAGGACAGGACTCAAGCTGAGGGTCATAATGCGTGTTTATGCCCTGGTCGCACGCAAGAATTGGAGGGGCCTCCGGGTGAATGCTGGTTTCTCCTACACTGAACGTTGGACAACATGCCAACCACAAGGTTTCTTGCCAGGGGTAAGGAAGAGTTCTGATTTCTGCATCACAGTCACCCCTGGGCAGTGATTGGACATAAGGTCTAGGTTCTGAAGCCTGAAAACTGAGGTAGGGAAGAGATGATGACCTAAGGCCATGGCGGGTCTGATGTGCTCAGTGTGCGGTCAGCTGTCTGGGTGTTGGTCACGAGGTCCGGGCTCAGGTTGTCAGACAGTGCATTAGTGCCCATGTTAGACTATATATTTTGGGTACGTTCCAGTGCCGTGTAGGTTCTTATCTGAAGGACTCTTCAGGATATGAAGAATGAGCGAGACTGAGTCGCATGCTCAGGATTTTGTCTCTGTATTTTGAAACAGCGATGGCTGTGGAATGCTGGGGAGGCCTCATGGGCCATGGACGAATCTTGCTCTCTGTGGATTTGGCCCGATCCCAATTGTTTTTGTCAATCTGTGGGATGGGAGGACTCCTTTCAGGTTTGTTACCTCAGGTGTCCCAGCAAAAGAGGAATTCCAAAGCAGAGCCCTGGGGAAGAATGAAGGGACAACCCGAACTATGGTTAAAAATTGGGGCCTAGGCGCATAGCTAGCCCAATATGCTGTCTCTCCATCCAGCCACTGAGAGGACTTACCTGAGGACTGGGCTCAGGCTGAGGGTCACAATGTGTGTTTGTGACCAATGTGGCCCGCAAGCTTGGCCGGGTCCTCATGGGCCACACTGCTTTCAACTACACTGAACGTTGGACAACATGCCAAACACAAGGTTTCTTGCCATGGGGAAAGAGTTCTGATTTCTGCCTCATTTTCAAACCCGGGCCGTGATTGGAGATAAGGTCTAGGTTTTGAAGCCTGAAAACCGAGGTTGAGAAGAGATGACGAACAAAGGCCATGGCGGGTCCGATGTGCTCAGTGTGCGGCCAGCTGTCTGGATGGGGCCAGGATGTCCAGGCTCAGGCTGTGTCAGAAAGGGCATTAGTGCCCAGGTCAGCCTATATATTTGGGGTACAGCCGAATGGCGTGCATGTTGAACCTCATTTGGGGTTTCTGGGTAGCCCCGGAGGGCAATGTTTTTCTTCTGGAGGGTAGGCAGAGTGCTGCATTGTAGTTCTGGATTGCAAAACTGGAGGGCTTGTGGGCCAGTAGTCTGAGAACGGAAGTCTGAGAACCCAAGCTAGGCCTAGGTTTCTGGGTGAGGATATGGCAGGAACCATCTACAGACCTGAATCGAGATGTCATGCGTCTGAAGTCAGGGCGAGGAACAGACGATCGCTCAGTTTGGACATTCTGTCCCTGATGGCCCCTTCTTGAAGGGGGTGTGGATCACGGGGCCATGCGGGTTTTTCCACGATGGGAGTTGTGAGAAACTCCCAACTGCAAAGATTGTTCTGCAGGACAATTGATACCTGTTGGTGGCTCCAGGACAAAGATTCCGAGCAGCGTTCTAAGGATGGATGGCTGGGTAGCCCACCTCGCATTGCAATTGTCTCCAAGCAACAAGACAGGATAGATCTGCTGGATCTGGGGAAGCAACCGAGGAGGCTGAGTTGAAAGGGACTCTCCCGTGGATGTGTACTAATATGATTTTGTGTCTATGGAGACCTTGGAATGAAGCGGTGGCCCTGGGGCCCTGAAGGGTTCTCCTAAAGAGAGGCTTTCACACAGCTCCATCGTGCAAGTTTCCCATGTGTAGATGAGATTTGTTCTGATGGGTGAGTCAAGAAACAGGCATATGCTGTTACTGAAATCTAGGCCTCTGAGGAGAGATGCCTGGGAAACCAAAGTACTGGATCTGATAGGTGCCTAGGGCCCTATGCGTGCCTTTTTCCCTCTGAGGACATGAGTCTACAGGTCTGAGTGCAGGTAGGTGCTCAGATGTGCCCAGATTGCCCCTATTTGTCCTGGGAAGCCACAAATATTGGGATGGCCTCAGGGACTTTGGAGGTTTATCCTATTAGTAGGGTTGTGGCCATTGGAATGGGCACATACAATTCCCGTGGAGAGGGCAAGCACAGTTGTCAGGTTTGGCTCCCGGGGCCTGAGCTTGTAGGATGTGTAGGCCAGGGCTGTTTGGACAGTTGTCTGAAAACACAAACTCGGCTTATGTTTCGAGTCATAGGTATGGCAGGACGGATCTCCAGGCCATGAGGAGACCTCTTCGGGGTATGAAAAAAGGGCGAGTGTGAGGCTCTTGTTCATGTTTCTGTCTCTGGATATCGTGTCACTGATGGTCGTGAAATTTCCGGGTGACTTCATGGGAAATGGACGAGTCTACTCTCTGGGGGTGTGGCCCCGTCCAAAGAGCTTGGGGTCATTCTGTGGGATGGAAGAAGTCCGTTGTCTGTTGAGCCTGTAGGGTGTGTAGGCCACGGCTGTTTGGACAGTTGTCTGAAAACACAAACTCGGCTTATGTTTCGGGTCATAGGTATGGCAGGACTGATCTACAGACCATGAGGAGAACACTTCGGGATATAACAAAAAGGGCGAGTGTGAGGCTCTTGCTCAAGTTTTTGTCTCTGGATATCGTGTCACTCATGGTCGTGAAATTTCCAGGTGACTTTCATGGAAATGGACGAGTCATACTCTCTGGTGGTTTGGCCCCGTCAAAAGGGTTGGGGGTCATTCTGTGGGATGGAAGAAGTCCGTTGTTCTGTTGTTGTTGATTGGTTTTGTTTTGTTTTTTCAACCTCAGGTGTCCCACCAAATGAGGGATTCCAGAGGAGAGGCCAGGGGAGGGGCGACTGGACAACCAGAAATCTAGTTAAAAATTGGGGCCTAGGGGCATGGCAAGCCCAATATGCAAGAATGGGCGGGGCCTCAGGGTGAATGCTGGTTTCTCCTACACTGAACGTTGGACAACATGCCAACCACAAGGTTTCTTGCCATGGGTAAGGAAGAGTTCTGATTTCTGCATCACAGTCACCCCTGGGCAGTGATGGGAGATAAGGTCTAGGTTCTGAAGCCTGAAAACTGAGGTAGGGATGGGATGATGACCTAAGGCCTTGGCGGGTCTGATGTGCTCAGCGTGCGGTCAGCTGTCTGTGTATTGGTCACGAGGTCCGGGCTCCGGTTGTCAGACGGTGCAATAGTGCCCAGGTAGACTATATATTTTGGGTGCATTCGAGTGCCGAGTAGGTTTTTATCTGAAGAACTCTTCAGGATATGAAGAATGTGTGAGTCTGAGGTGCGGGCTCAGGTTTTTGTCTCTGGAGTTTGCATCAGCGATGGCCGTGGAATGTTGGGGAGGCCTCCTGGGCCATGGACGAATCTTGCTCTCTGTGGATTTGGCCCGATCCCAATTGTTTTTCGTTAATCTGTGGGATGGGAGGACTCCTTTCAGATTTCTTACCTCAGGTGTCCCACCAAAAGAGGAATTCCAAAGCAGAGCCCTGGGGAAGAGTGAAGGGACAACCCGAACTAGGGTTAAAAATTGGGGCCTAGGGGCAACGCAAGCCCAATATGCTGTCTCTCCATCCAGCCACTGAGAGGCCGTACCTGAGGACTGGACTCAGGCTGAGGGTCACAATGTGTGTTTGTGACCAATGTGGCCCGCAAGCATGGGCGGGGCCTCATGGGCCACACTGGTTTCAACTACACTGAACGTTGGACAACATGCCAAACACAAGGTTTCTTGCCATGAGGAAAGAGTGCTGATTTCTGCATCATTTTCAAACCCGGGCAGTGATTGGTGATAAGGTCTAGGTTCTGTAGCCTGAAAACCGAGGTTGAGAAGAGATGACGACCTAAGGCCATGGCGGGTCCGATGTGCTCAGTGTGCGGCCAGCTTTCTGGGTGGGGCCAGGAGGTCCAGGCTCAGGCTGTGTCAGAAGGGCATTAGTGCCCAGGTGAGCCTATATATTTGGAGTACAGCCGAATGGCGTGCAGGTTGATCCTCATTTTGGGTTTTTGGGTAGCCCCAGAGGGCAATGTTTTTCATCGGGACGGCAGGCAGAGTGCTGCATTGTAGTTCTGGATTGCCAAACTGGAGGGCTTGTGGGCCAGTAGTCTGAGGACGGTTGTCTGAGAACCCAAGCTAGGCCTAGGTTTCTGGGTGACGATATGGCAGGCACAATCTACAGACCTGAATCGAGATCTCGTGCATCTGAAGTCAGAGCGAGGATCAGACGATCGCTCAGGTTTGACTTTCTGTCCCTGATGGCCCCTTCTTGAAGGGGTGAGTGGATCACGAGGCCATGGGGGTTTTCCCACGATGGGAGTTGTGAGAATCTCCCAACTGCAAAGATTCTTCTGCAGGACAATTGAGACCTGTTGGTTGGCTCCAGGAAAACGATTCTGAGCAGGGTTCTAAGGATGGATGGCTGGGTAGCCCACCTCGCATTCCAATTGTCTCCAAGCAACAAGACAGGTTAGATCTGCTGGATCTGGGGGAGCACCCGAGGAGGCTGAGTTGAAATGGACTCTCCCGTGGATGTGTTCTAATATGATTTTGTGTCTATGGAGACCTTGGAATGAAGCCTGGGGCCCTGAAGGGTTCTCCTAAAGAGAGGCTTTCACACAGCTCCATCGTGCAAGTTTCCCATGTGTAGATGATATTTGTTCTGATGGGTGAGTCAAGAAACAGGCATATGCTGTTACTGAAATCCAGGACTCTGAGGAGAGATGCCTGGAATCCAAAGCAATGGATCTGATAGGTGCCTACGGACCTGTTCGAAACTTTTTACCTTTGGGGACATCAGTCTACTGGTCTGAGTGCAGGTAGGTGCTCAGCTGGGCCCATATTGCCCCTGTTGGTCCTGGGAAGCCACAAATATTGGGATGGCCTCAGGGACTTTGGAGGTTTATCCTATTAGTAGGGTTGTGGCCATTGGAATGGGCACATACAATTCCCTTGGAGAGGGCAAGCACAGTCGTCAGGTTTGGCTCCAGGGGCCTGAGCCTGTAGTGTGTGTAGGCCAGGGCTTTTTGGACAGTTGTCTGAAAACACAAACTCGTCTTATGTTTCGGGTCATAGGTATGGCAGGACTGATCTATAGACCATGAGGAGAATTCTTCGGGATATGAAAAAAGGGCGAGTGTGAGGCTCTTTCTCAAGTTTTTGTCTCTGGATATCGTGTCACTGATGGTCGTGAAATTTCCAGGTGACTTCATGGGAAATGGACGAGTCTTACTCTCTGGTGGTTTGGCCCCGTCCAAAGGGTTTGGGGTCATTCTGTGGGATGGAAGAAGTCCGTTGTTCTGTTGAGCCTGTAGGGTGTGTAGGCCACGGCTGTTTGGACAGTTGTCTGAAAACACAATCTCGGCTTATGTTCCGGTCATAGGTATGGCAGGACTGATTTACAGACCATGAGGAGAACACTTCGGGATATGAAAAAAGGGCGAGTGTGAGGCTCTTGCTCAAGTTTTTGTCTCTGGATATCGTGTCACTCATGGTCGTGAAATTTCCAGGTGACTTCATGGGAAATGGACGAGTCTTACTCTCTGGTTGTTTGGCCCCGTCCAAAGGGTTTTGGGGTCATTCTGTGGGATGGAAGAAGTCCGTTGTTCTGTTGTTGTTGATTGTTTTTGTTTTGTTTTTCAACCTCAGGTGTCCCACCAAATGTGGGATTCCAGAGTAGAGCCCTGGGGAGGGGCGACTGGACAACCAGAAATCTGGTTAAAAATTGGGGACTATGGACATGTCAAGCCCATTATGACATCTAATGGTCCAGCCACTGAGAGGACGTACTAGAGGACAGGACTCAAGCTGAGGGTCATAATGCGTGTTTTATGCCCTGGTCGCACGCAAGAATTGGAGGGGCCTCCGGGTGAATGCTGGT
The DNA here is from genome assembly GCF_011764305.1 of Mustela putorius furo. NCBI lineage: Eukaryota > Metazoa > Chordata > Mammalia > Carnivora > Mustelidae > Mustela > Mustela putorius. The sequence continues at coordinate 227,121 of NW_025421450.1, forward strand.
TTCTCCTACACTGAACGTTGGACAACATGCCAACCACAAGGTTTCTTGCCAGGGGTAAGGAAGAGTTCTGATTTCTGCATCACAGTCACCCCTGGGCAGTGATTGGACATAAGGTCTAGGTTCTGAAGCCTGAAAACTGAGGTAGGGAAGAGATGATGACCTAAGGCCATGGCGGGTCTGATGTGCTCAGTGTGCGGTCAGCTGTCTGGGTGTTGGTCACGAGGTCCGGGCTCAGGTTGTCAGACAGTGCATTAGTGCCCATGTTAGACTATATATTTTGGGTACGTTCCAGTGCCGTGTAGGTTCTTATCTGAAGGACTCTTCAGGATATGAAGAATGAGCGAGACTGAGTCGCATGCTCAGGATTTTGTCTCTGTATTTTGAAACAGCGATGGCTGTGGAATGCTGGGGAGGCCTCATGGGCCATGGACGAATCTTGCTCTCTGTGGATTTGGCCCGATCCCAATTGTTTTTTGTCAATCTGTGGGATGGGAGGACTCCTTTCAGGTTTGTTACCTCAGGTGTCCCAGCAAAAGAGGAATTCCAAAGCAGAGCCCTGGGGAAGAATGAAGGGACAACCCGAACTATGGTTAAAAATTGGGGCCTAGGCACATAGCTAGCCCAATATGCTGTCTCTCCATCCAGCCACTGAGAGGACTTACCTGAGGACTGGGCTCAGGCTGAGGGTCACAATGTGTGTTTGTGACCAATGTGGCCCGCAAGCTTGGCCGGGTCCTCATGGGCCACACTGCTTTCAACTACACTGAACGTTGGACAACATGCCAAACACAAGGTTTCTTGCCATGGGGAAAGAGTTCTGATTTCTGCCTCATTTTCAAACCCGGGCCGTGATTGGAGATAAGGTCTAGGTTTTGAAGCCTGAAAACCGAGGTTGAGAAGAGATGACGAACAAAGGCCATGGCGGGTCCGATGTGCTCAGTGTGCGGCCAGCTGTCTGGATGGGGCCAGGATGTCCAGGCTCAGGCTGTGTCAGAAAGGGCATTAGTGCCCAGGTCAGCCTATATATTTGGGGGGTACAGCCGAATGGCGTGCAGGTTGAACCTCATTTGGGGTTTCTGGGTAGCCCCGGAGGGCAATGTGTTTTTCTTCTGGAGGGTAGGCAGAGTGCTGCATTGTAGTTCTGGATTGCAAAACTGGAGGGCTTGTGGGCCAGTAGTCTGAGAACGGAAGTCTGAGAACCCAAGCTAGGCCTAGGTTTCTGGGTGAGGATATGGCAGGAACCATATACAGACCTGAATCGAGATGTCATGCGTCTGAAGTCAGGGCGAGGAACAGACGATCGCTCAGTTTGGACATTCTGTCCCTGATGGCCCCTTCTTGAAGGGGGTGTGGATCACGGGGCCATGCGGGTTTTTTCCACGATGGGAGTTGTGAGAAACTCCCAACTGCAAAGATTGTTCTGCAGGACAATTGATACCTGTTGGTGGCTCCAGGACAAAGATTCCGAGCAGCGTTCTAAGGATGGATGGCTGGGTAGCCCACCTCGCATTGCAATTGTCTCCAAGCAACAAGACAGGATAGATCTGCTGGATCTGGGGAAGCAACCGAGGAGGCTGAGTTGAAAGGGACTCTCCCGTGGATGTGTACTAATATGATTTTGTGTCTATGGAGACCTTGGAATGAAGCGGTGGCCCTGGGGCCCTGAAGGGTTCTCCTAAAGAGAGGCTTTCACACAGCTCCATCGTGCAAGTTTCCCATGTGTAGATGAGATTTGTTCTGATGGGTGAGTCAAGAAACAGGCATATGCTGTTACTGAAATCTAGGCCTCTGAGGAGAGATGCCTGGAAACCAAAGTACTGGATCTGATAGGTGCCTAGGGCCCTATGCGTGCCTTTTTCCCTCTGAGGACATGAGTCTACAGGTCTGAGTGCAGGTAGGTGCTCAGATGTGCCCAGATTGCCCCTATTTGTCCTGGGAAGCCACAAATATTGGGATGGCCTCAGGGACTTTGGAGGTTTATCCTATTAGTAGGGTTGTGGCCATTGGAATGGGCACATACAATTCCCGTGGAGAGGGCAAGCACAGTTGTCAGGTTTGGCTCCCGGGGCCTGAGCTTGTAGGATGTGTAGGCCAGGGCTGTTTGGACAGTTTGTCTGAAAACACAAACTCGGCTTATGTTTCGAGTCATAGGTATGGCAGGACGGATCTCCAGGCCATGAGGAGACCTCTTCGGGGTATGAAAAAAGGGCGAGTGTGAGGCTCTTGTTTATGTTTCTGTCTCTGGATATCGTGTCACTGATGGTCGTGAAATTTCCGGGTGACTTCATGGGAAATGGACGAGTCTACTCTCTGGGGGTGTGGCCCCGTCCAAAGAGCTTGGGGTCATTCTGTGGGATGGAAGAAGTCCGTTGTCTGTTGAGCCTGTAGGGTGTGTAGGCCACGGCTGTTTGGACAGTTGTCTGAAAACACAAACTCGGCTTATGTTTCGGGTCATAGGTATGGCAGGACTGATCTACAGACCATGAGGAGAACACTTCGGGATATAACAAAAAGGGCGAGTGTGAGGCTCTTGCTCAAGTTTTTGTCTCTGGATATCGTGTCACTCATGGTCGTGAAATTTCCAGGTGACTTCATGGGAAATGGACGAGTCATACTCTCTGGTGGTTTGGCCCCGTCAAAAGGGTTGGGGGTCATTCTGTGGGATGGAAGAAGTCCGTTGTTCTGTTGTTGTTGATTGGTTTTGTTTTGTTTTTTTCAACCTCTGGTGTACCACCAAATGAGGGATTCCAGAGGAGAGCCCTGGGGAGGGGCGACTGGACAACCAGAAATCTAGTTAAAAATTGGGGCCTAGGGGCATGGCAAGCCCAATATGCAAGAATGGGCGGGGCCTCAGGGTGAATGCTGGTTTCTCCTACACTGAACGTTGGACAACATGCCAACCACAAGGTTTCTTGCCATGGGTAAGGAAGAGTTCTGATTTCTGCATCACAGTCACCCCTGGGCAGTGATGGGAGATAAGGTCTAGGTTCTGAAGCCTGAAAACTGAGGTAGGGATGGGATGATGACCTAAGGCCTTGGCGGGTCTGATGTGCTCAGTGTGCGGTCAGCTGTCTGTGTATTGGTCACGAGGTCCGGGCTCCGGTTGTCAGACGGTGCAATAGTGCCCAGGTAGACTATATATTTTGGGTGCATTCGAGTGCCGAGTAGGTTTTTATCTGAAGAACTCTTCAGGATATGAAGAATGTGTGAGTCTGAGGTGCGGGCTCAGGTTTTTTTGTCTCTGGAGTTTGTATCAGCGATGGCCGTGGAATGTTGGGGAGGCCTCCTGGGCCATGGACGAATCTTGCTCTCTGTGGATTTGGCCCGATCCCAATTGTTTTTCGTCAATCTGTGGGATGGGAGGACTCCTTTCAGATTTCTTACCTCAGGTGTCCCACCAAAAGAGGAATTCCAAAGCAGAGCCCTGGGGAAGAGTGAAGGGACAACCCGAACTAGGGTTAAAAATTGGGGCCTAGGGGCAACGCAAGCCCAATATGCTGTCTCTCCATCCAGCCACTGAGAGGCCGTACCTGAGGACTGGACTCAGGCTGAGGGTCACAATGTGTGTTTGTGACCAATGTGGCCCGCAAGCATGGGCGGGGCCTCATGGGCCACACTGGTTTCAACTACACTGAACGTTGGACAACATGCCAAACACAAGGTTTCTTGCCATGAGGAAAGAGTGCTGATTTCTGCATCATTTTCAAACCCGGGCAGTGATTGGTGATAAGGTCTAGGTTCTGAAGCCTGAAAACCGAGGTTGAGAAGAGATGACGACCTAAGGCCATGGCGGGTCCGATGTGCTCAGTGTGCAGCCAGCTTTCTGGGTGGGGCTAGGAGGTCCTGGCTCAGGCTGTGTCAGAAAGGTCGTTAGTGCCCAGGTCTGCCTATATATTTGGGGTACAGCCGAATGGCGTGCAGGTTGATCCTCATTTTGGGTTTTTGGGTAGCCCCAGAGGGCAATGTTTTTCGTCTGGACGGCAGGCAGAGTGCTGCATTGTAGTTCTGGATTGCCAAACTGGAGGGCTTGTGGGCCAGTAGTCTGAGGACGGAAGTCTGAGAAGCCAAGCTAGGCCTAGGATTCTGGGTGAGGATATGGCAGGCACAATCTACAGACCTGAATCGAGATATAGTGCATCTGAAGTCAGGGCGAGGATCAGACGATCGCTCAGGTTGGACATTCTGTCCATGATGGCCCCTTCTTGAAGGGGGAGTGGATCACGAGGCCATGGGGGTTTTCCCACGATGGGAGTTGTGAGAAGTTCCCAACTGCAAAGATTCTTCTGCAGGACAATGGAGACCTGTTGGTGGGCTCCAGGACACCGATTCTGAGCAGGGATCTAAGGATGGATGGCTTGGTAGCCAACCTCGCATTCAATTTGTCTCCAAGCAACAAGACAGGTTATATCTGCTGGATCTGGGGGAGCAACCGAGGAGGCTGAGTTGAAATGGACTCTCCAGTGGATGTGTCCTAATATGATTTTGTGTCTATGGAGACCTTGGAATGAAGTGGTGGCCCTGGGGCCCTGAAGTGTTTTCCTAAAGAGAGGCTTTCACACAGCTCCATCGTGCAAGTTTCCCATGTGTAGATGATATTTGTTCTGATGGGTGAGTCAAGAAACAGGCATATGCTGTTACTGAAATCCAGGACTCTGAGGAGAGATGCCTGGAATCCAAAGCAATGGATCTGATAGGTGCCTACGGACCTGTTCGAAACTTTTTACCTTTGGGGACATCAGTCAACTGGTCTGAGTGCAGGTAGGTGCTCAGCTGGGCCCATATTGCCCCTGTTGGTCCTGGGAAGCCACAAATATTGGGATGGCCTCAGGGACTTTGGAGGTTTATCCTATTAGTAGGGTTGTGGCCATTGGAATGGGCACATACAATTCCCTTGGAGAGGGCAAGCACAGTCATCAGGTTTGGCTCCAGGGGCCTGAGCCTGTAGTGTGTGTAGGCCAGGGCTTTTTGGACAGTTGTCTGAAAACACAAACTCGTCTTATGTTTCGGGTCATAGGTATGGCAGGACTGATCTATAGACCATGAGGAGAATTCTTCGGGATATGAAAAAATGGCGAGTGTGAGGCTCTTTCTCAAGTTTTTGTCTCTGGATATCGTGTCACTGATGGTCGTGAAATTTCCAGGTGACTTCATGGGAAATGGAAGAGTCTTACTCTCTGGTGGTTTGGCCCCATCCAAAGGGTTTGGGGTCATTCTGTGGGATGGAAGAAGTCCGTTGTTCTGTTGAGCCTGTAGGGTGTGTAGGCCACGGCTGTTTGGACAGTTGTCTGAAAACACAATCTCGGCTTATGTTCCGGTCATAGGTATGGCAGGACTGATTTACAGACCATGAGGAGAACACTTCGGGATATGAAAAAAGGGCGAGTGTGAGGCTCTTGCTCAAGTTTTTGTCTCTGGATATCGTGTCACTCATGGTCGTGAAATTTCCAGGTGACTTCATGGGAAATGGACGAGTCTTACTCTCTGGTTGTTTGGCCCCGTCCAAAGGGTTTGGGGTCATTCTGTGGGATGGAAGAAGTCCGTTGTTCTGTTGTTGTTGATTTGTTTTGTTTTGTTTTTCAACCTCAGGTGTCCCACCTAATGTGGGATTCCAGAGTAGAGCCCTGGGGAGGGGCGACTGGACAACCAGATATCTGGTTAAAAATTGGGGACTATGGACATGTCAAGCCCATTATGACATCTAATGGTCCAGCCACTGAGAGGACGTCATAATGCGTGTTTATGCCCTGGTCGCACGCAAGAATTGGAGGGGCCTCCGGGTGAATGCTGGTTTCTCCTACACTGAACGTTGGACAACATGCCAACCACAAGGTTTCTTGCCAGGGGTAAGGAAGAGTTCTGATTTCTGCATCACAGTCACCCCTGGGCAGTGATTGGACATAAGGACTAGGTTCTGAAGCCTGAAAACTGAGGTAGGGAAGAGATGATGACCTAAGGCCATGGCGGGTCTGATGTGCTCAGTGTGCGGTCAGCTGTCTGGGTGTTGGTCACGAGGTCCGGGCTCAGGTTGTCAGACAGTGCATTAGTGCCCATGTTAGACTATATATTTTGGGTACGTTCCAGTGCCGTGTAGGTTCTTATCTGAAGGACTCTTCAGGATATGAAGAATGAGCGAGACTGAGTCGCATGCTCAGGATTTTGTCTCTGTATTTTGAAACAGCGATGGCTGTGGAATGCTGGGGAGGCCTCATGGGCCATGGACGAATCTTGCTCTCTGTGGATTTGGCCCGATCCCAATTGTTTTTTGTCAATCTGTGGGATGGGAGGACTCCTTTCAGGTTTGTTACCTCAGGTGTCCCAGCAAAAGAGGAATTCCAAAGCAGAGCCCTGGGGAAGAGTGAAGGGACAACCCAAAGTACGGTAAAAAATTGGGGCCTAGGGACATGGCAAGCCCATTATGCTGTCTCTCCATCCAGCCACTGAGAGGCCTTATCTGAGGACTTGGCTCACGCTGAGGGTCACGATGTGTATTGGTGACCAATGTGGCCCCCAAGCATGGGCGGGGCGTCATGGGCCACACTGGTTTCAAGTACACTGAACCTTGGACAACATGCCAACCACAAGGCTTATTGCCATGGGGAAAGAGTTCTGATTTCTGCATCATTTTCAACCCCGGGCTGTGATTCGAGATAAGGTCTATGTCCTAAAGCCTGAAAACCGAAGTTGAGAAGAGATGACGACCTAAGGCCATGGCGGGTCCGATGTGCTCAGTGTGCGGCCAGCTGTCTGGGTGGGGCCAGGAGGTCCTGGCTCAGTCTGTGTCAGAAAGGGCATTAGTGCCTAGGTCAGCCTATATATTTGGGGTACAGCCGAATGGCGTGCAGGTTGATCCTTATTTGGGGTTTCTGGGTAGCCCCAGATGGCAATGATTTTCTTCTGGAGGGCAGGCAGAGTGCTGCATCGTAGTTCTGCATTGCCAAACTGGAGGGTTTGCGGTTCAGTAGTCTGAGGACGGAAGTCTGAGAAACCAAGCTAGGCCTAGGTTTCTGGGTGCGGATATGGCAGGCACAATCTACAGACCTGAATCGAGATCTCGTGCTTCTGAGGTCAGGGCGAGATTCAGACAATCGCTCAGGTTGGACATTGTGTCCCTGATGGCCCCTTCTTGAAGGGGGTGGTGGATCGCGAGGCCATGGCGGTTTTCCCACGATCGGAGTTGTGAGAAGCTCCCAACTGCAAAGATTCTTCTGCAGGACAATTGAGACCTGTTGGTTGGCTCCAGGACAACGATTCCGAGCAGGGTTCTAAGGATGGATGGCTGGGTAGCCCACCTCGCATTCCAATTGTCGCCAAGCAACAAGACAGGTTAGATCTGCTGGATCTGGGGGAGCAACCGAGGAGGTTGAGTTGAAATGGACTCTCCAGTAGATGTGTCCTAATATGATTTTGTGTCTATGGAGACCTTAGAATGAAGCGGTGGCACTGGGGCCCTGAAGGGTTCTCCTAAAGAGAGGCTTTCACACAGCTCCTTCGTGCAAGTTTCCCATGTATAGATGAGATTTGTTCTGATGGGTGAGTCAAGAAACAGTCATATGCTTTTATTGCAATCCAGGCCTCTGAGGAGAGATGCCTGGAAACCAAAGCAATGGATCCGATAGGTGCCTAGGGGCCTGTTCGTACCTTTTTACCTCTGAGGCATCAGTCTACGGGTCTGAGTGCCAGTAGGTGCTCAGATGGGCCCAGCTTGCCCCTGTTTGTCCTGGGAAGCCACAAATATTGGGATGGCCTCAGGGACTTTGGAGGTTTATCCTCTTAGTAGGGTTGTGGCCATTGGAATGGGCACATACAATTCCCTTGGACAGGGCAAGCACTGGCGTCAGGTTTGGCTCCAGGGGCCTGAGCCTGTAGGGTGTGTAGGTCAGGGCTGTTTGGACAGTTGTCTGAAAACAAAAACTCGGCTTATGTTTCGGGTCATAGGTATGGCAGGACTGATCTACAGACCATGAGGAGAACACTTCGGGATATGAAAAAAGGGCGAGTGTGAGGCTCTTGCTCAAGTTCTTGTCTCTGGATATCGTGTCACTCATGGTCGTGAAATTTTCGGGTGACTTCATGGGTTTGGACGAGTCTTACTCTCTGGGGGTATGGCCCTGTCAAAGGAGTTTGGGGTCACTCTGTGGGATGGAAGAAATCCGTTTTTTTTTGTTGTTGTTTTTGATTTGTTTTGTTTTGTTTTTCTACCTCCCGTGTCCCACCAAATGAGGGATTCCAGAGTAGAGACCTGGGGAGTTCTGACTGGACAACCAGAAATCTGGTTAAAAATTGGGGCCTAGGGACAAGTCAAGCCCATTATGACATCTAATGGTCCAGCCATTGAGAGGATTTACTAGAGTTCAGGTATCAGGCTGAGGGTCACAATGCATGTTTCTGCCCTCGTCACAGTCAAGAATGGTCGTGACCTCAGGGTGAATGCTGGTTTCTCCTACACTGAACATAGGACAACATGGGAACCACAAGGTTTCTTGCCTTTGGTAAGCAAGAGTTCTGATTTCTGCATCACAGTCACCCCTGGGCAGTGATTGGAGATAAGGTCTATGTTTTGAAGCCTGAAAACTGAGGTAGGGCAGGGATGATGACCTAAGGCCATGGCGGGTCTGATGTGCTCAGTGTGCGGTCAGCTGTCTGGGTGTTGCTCAGGAGGGCCCAGCTCAGGTTGTGTCAGACAGTGCATTACTGCCCAGGTTAGACTATATAATTTGGGTACATTCGAGTGCCGTGTAGGTTTATTCTCATTTAATGTGCCCGGGCAGCTCCTTAGGCAATATATTTTTTCTAGAGGGCAGGCAGAGTGCTGCAATGATGGTCCGGATTTGCCAAACTTGTAGGCTTCGGCGCCAGGAGTATGAGGATGGAAGTCTGAGAACACAAGCTAGACTTGGGTTTCAGGGCGAGGGCACGGCATGTACCCCCTGAAGATCTGAAGCAATATCTCATGCTTCTGAAGTCAGAGCGAGGATCAGACGTTGGCTCAGCTAGGATTTTCTGTTCATGACGGCCCCTTCATGAAGGGAGCGGATTCTCGAGAGCGTGGAGGTTTTCCCACGTTGGGAGTGGTGGGATGCCCCCTCCAAGGATTCCTTCTGCGGGACAATGGAGACCTGTTGGACAGCTCCAGGACATCCCATATGGATGAGTCCAGAGCAACGTTCGAGGATGGATGCCTGGGAAGCCCGCCTCGCATTCCAATTGTCTCCTAGCGACAAGACAGTTTAGATCTGATGGCTCTGCGGGAGCAACCGGGGTGGCTGAGTTGAAATGGACTTTCCTGAGGATGGGTCTAATGTGTGTTTGTGTCCATGAGGTCCCTGGAATGGGGCGGTGGCACCGGGACCCTGAAGTATTCTCCTCAGCTTTTGACATAGCTCCCATGCACAAGTTCCTTGTGGAGACGAGTTTGGTTCTGATGGGTGCCTCAGGAAAACCCTAATGCTGGTATTGGAAACCAGGGTTTTGAGGAGACATGCCTGGAAACCAAAGCAATGGATCCGATTTTGGCCTAGGGTCCTGTCTGGTTCAATCTTCTTCTCTGGGGACACCCATCTAGGGTATGAGTGGAGTTAGATGCTCAGCTGGTGTCAGACTGACCTTTTTTGTCCCGGGCGACCTATACTATTGGGATGACCTCAGGGATTTGGAGGGTTCTCCTAATTTGTACGATTTTGGACAATGGAATGGGCAGAATTCCCATGGATTGGGTAGGCACAGTCCTCATGTGTGGCTCCAAGGTCCCCAGAATGGAGGGTATGTGGCCCAGGACTTTGAGGACAGAAGTCTAAAACACAAACTCAGCTTATGTTTGCGGACGTAGATATGGCAGTCCCGATCTACAAACCGTGAGAAGACATCTTCAGGATATGAAGATAGTGTGAGTCTGAGGCGCTTGCTCAGACTTTTGTCTCTGGATTTTGTTTCAGCGATGGCCGTGGAATGTCGAGGAGGCCTCATGGTCCATGGACGAATCTTGCTCTCTGTGGATTTGGACCAATCCCAATTGTTTTTGTCCAAAATCGTACAAATTAGGAGAACCCTCCAAAGTCCCTGAGTCCATCCCAATATTATAGGTCGTCCGGGACAAAAAAGGGCAGTCTGTCACCAGCTGAGCATCTAACTCCACTCATACCCGAGAAGGATTTCCCCAGAGAAGAAGATTGAACCAGACAGGACCCTAGGCCAAAATCGGATCCATTGCTTTTGTTTACAGGTATGTCTCCTCAAAACCCTGGATTCCAATACCAGCATTGGTGTTTTCCTGAGGCACCCATCAGAACAAACCTCGTCTCCACAAGGAAACTTGTGCATGGGAGCTATGTCAAAAGCTTAGGAGAATACTTCAGGGTCCCGGTGCCACCACCCCTTTCCAAGGCCCTCATGGAGACAAACACACATTAGACCCATCCTCAGGAAAGTCCATTTCAACTCAGCCACCCTGGTTGCTCCCGCAGAGCCATCAGAACTAAACTGTCTTGTCACTAGGAGAAAATTGGAATGCGAGGCGGGCTTCCCAGGCATCCATCCTCGAACGTTGGTCTGGACTCATCCATATGGGATGTCCTGGAGCTGTCCAACAGGTCTCAATTATCTCGCAGAAGGAATCCTAGGAGGGGGCATCCCAGCACTCCCAATGTGGGAAAACCTCCACGGCCTCGAGACTCGGCTCTCTTCATGAAGGAGCCGTGATGAACAGAAAATCCAAGCTGAGCCAACGTCTGATCCTCGCTTTGACTTCAGATGCATGAGATATTGCTTCAGAACTTCAGGGGGTACATGCCGTGCCCTCGCCCTGAATCCCAAGTCTAGCTTGTGTTCTCAGACTTCCGTCATCACACTCCTGGCCCTGAAGCCCACAAGTTTGGCAATTCCGGACCATCATTCCAGCACACTGACTGCCCTCTAGAAACAAAATATTGCCCAATGAGCTGCCCGGGCACATTAAATGAGAATAAACCACACGGCACTCGAATGTACCCAAATTATATAGTCTAACCTGGGCAGTAATGCACTGTCTGACACACCCTGAGCCGGGACCTCCTGAGCAACACCCAGACAGCTGACCGCACCCTGAGCCCATAAGACCCGCCGTGGCCTTAGGTCATCATCTCAGTTTTCAGGCTTCAGAACCTAGACCTTATATCCAATCACTGCCCAGGGGTGAGTGTGATGCAGAAATAAGAACTCTTCCTTACGCATGGCAAGAAACCTTATGGTTGGCATGTTGTCCACGTTCAGTGTAGGGGAAACCAGCATTCACCCTGAGGCCCCGCCCATTCTTGAGTGAGAGGAGGGCATAAACACGCATTGTGACCCTCAGCGTGAGTCCTGTCCTCCAGTACGTCCTCTCAGTGGCTCGACCATTAGATGCTATAATGGCTTGACATGTCCCTAGGCCCCAAATTTAAACCAGATTTCTGGTTGTCCAATCGCCCCACCCCAGGGCTCTACTCTGGAATCCCTCATTTGGTAGGGTTTGAAAAACAGAACAAAACCACAACAACAACAACAAAAAAAAAAACGGACTTCTTCCAACCCAGAGAATGACCCCAAACTCTTTGGACGGGGCAAACCCCCAGAGAGTAAGACTCGTCCATTTCCCATGAAGTCACCCGGATATTTCATGACCATGAATGGCACGATATCCAGAGATAAAAACTTGAGCAAGAGCCTCACACTCGCTATTTTTTCATATCCTAAGAGTTCTCCTCATGGTCTGTAGAACAGTCCTGCCATACCTATGACCCGAAACATAATCCGAGTTTGTGTTTTCAGACAACTGTCCAAACAGCCCAGGCCTACACACCTACAGGCTCAGGCCCCTGGAACCAACCTGAGGACTGTACTTGCCCTCTCCAAGGGAATTCTGTGTGCCCATTCCAATGGCCACAACCCTACTAATAGGATAAACCTCCAAAGTCCCTGAGGCCATCCCAATATTTGTGGCTTCCCAGGACAAACAGGAGCAATCTGAGCCCATCTGAGAATGTACCTGCACTCAGACTCGTAGACTGACATCCCCAATGGTAAAAAGGAACGAACAGGCCCCTAGGCCCTAATCGGATCCATTGCTTTGGTTTCCAGGCATCTTCCTCAGAGGCCTGGATTTCAGTACCAGCATATGGCTGTTTCTTGACTCAGCCCACAGAACAAAACTCATCTACACATGGGAAACTTGCACGTGGGAGGTGTGTCAAAGCCTCTTTTTAGGAGAACCCTTCAGGGCCCCAGTGCCACCGCTTCATTCCAAGGTCTCCATAGACACAAAATCATATTAGGACACATGCACGGGAGAGTCCAATTCAACTCAGCATATTCGGTTGCTCCGCGAGATCCTGCAGATCTAGCTTGTCTTGTTGCTAGGAGACAATTGGAATGTGAGGTGGCCTACCCCGCCATCCATCCTTAGAACCCTGCTCAGAATCATTGGCCTGGAGCCAACCAACAGGTCTCAATTTTCCTGCAGAAGAATCTTTGCAGTTGGAGGCTTCTCACAACTCCCATCGTGAGAAACCCCCATGGCCTCGTGATACCCCCCCTTCATGAAGGGGCCATCAGGTACATAAGGTCCAATCTGAGAAATAGTCTGATCCTCACTCTGACTGCAGATACACGAGATCTCGATTCAGGTCTGTATATTGTGCCTGCCATGTCCTCACCCAGAAACCTAAGCCTAGCTTGTGTCCTCAGACTTCCGTCCTCAGACTAATGGCCCACAAGCCCTCCAGTTTGGCAATCCAGAATTACAATGCAGCACTCTGCTTGCCCTCCAGAAGAAAAACATTGCCATCTGGGGCTACCCAGAAACCCCAAATGAAGATCTACCTGCACGCCACTTGGCTGTACCCAAAATATATAGGCTGACCTGGGCAATAATGCCCTTTCTGACAGAGCCAGAGCCTGGACATCCTGGCCACACCCAGACAGCTTGCGCTCACTGAGCACATAGGACCAGCCATTGCCTTAAGTCGTTATCTCTTACCAACCTCGGTTTTCAGGATTCAGATCCTAGACCTTATCTCCAATCACTGCCCATGTTTGAAAATCATGCAGAAATCATAACTCCCTCCCATTGGCAAGAACCTTGTGGTTGGCTTGTTGTCCAAGGTTCAATGTAGTGGGAACCTGTTTGTCCAATGAGGCCCCACCATTGCTCGCGGGCCACATAGGTGGCAAACTCACATTGTGACCCACACCTGAGCCCAGTCCTCAGGTAAGGCCTCTCAGAGGATGGATGAAGAGACAGCATATTGGGCTTGGCATGCCCATAGGTCCCAATTTTTAACCATAGTTCGGGTTGTCCCTTCACTCTTCGCCAGGGCTCTGCTTTGGAATTCCTCTTTTGGTGGGACACCTGATGTAACAACCCTGTAAGGAGTCCTCCATCCAACAGATTGACGAAAAACAATTGGGATCGGGCCAAATCCACAGAGAGGAAGATTCGTCCATGGCCCATGAGGCCTCCTCGACATTCCACGGCCATCGCTGAAACAAACTCCAGAGACAAAAAATCTGAGCAAGCGCCTCAGACTCGCACTATCTTCATATCCTGAAGATATCTTCTCATGGTTTGTAGATCGGGCCTGCCATACCTACGTCCCCAAACATAAGCTGAGTTTGTGTTTTCAGACTTCTGTCCTCAAAGTCCTGGGCCACACACCATCCAGGCTGGGGACCCTAGAGCCACACATTAGGACTGTGCCTACCCAATCCATGGGAATTCTGCCCATTCCATTTTCCAAAATCCTAGAAATTTGGAGAACCCTCCAAAGTCCCTGAGGCCATCCCAATACTATAGGTCGCCCGGGACCAAAAAAGTCAGTCTGACTCCAGCTGAACATGTACCTCCACTGATAACCTAGATGGATGTCCCCAGAAAAGAAGATTGAACCAGACAGGACCCTAGGCCAATTTCGGATCCATTGCTTTGGTTTACAGGCATGTCTCCTCAAAACCCTGGATTCCAATACCAGCATTGGGGTTTTCCTGAGGAACCTATCAGAACAAACCTCGTCTCCACAAGGAAACTTGGGCATGAGAGCTATGTCAAAAGCTGAGGAGAATACTTAAGGGTCCCATGCCACCGCCCCATTTAAAGGCCCTCATGGACACAAATACACATTAGACCCATCCTCAGGAAAGTCCATTTCAACTCAGCAACCCCGTTTGCTCCTGCAGAGCCATCAGATCTAAACTGTTTTGTCGCTAGCAGACAATTGGAATGCTAGGCGGGCTTCCCAGGCATCCATCCTCGAACTTTGGTCTGGACTCATCCATATGGGATGTCCTGGAGCTGTCCAACAGGTCTCAATTGTCTCGCAGAAGGAGTCCTTGGAGGGGGCATCCCACCACTCCCAACGTGGGAAAACCTCCACGCTCTCGAGAATCCGCTCCCTTCATGAAGGGGCCGTCATGAACAGAAAATCCAAGCTGAGCCAACGTCTGATCCTCGCTCTGACTTCAGAAGCATGAGATATTGCTTCAGATCTTCACGGGGTACATGCCGTGCCCTCGCCCTGAATCCCAAGTCTAGCTTGTGTTCTCAGACTTCCATCCTCACACTCCTGGCCCCGAAGCCTACAAGTTTGGCAATTCCGGACCATCATTGCAGCAATCTGCCTGCCCTCTAGAAAAAAAATATTGCCTAATGAGCTGCCTGGGCACATTAAATGGGAATAAACCTACACGGCACTCGAATGTACCCAAATTATATAGTCTAACCTGGGCAGTAATGCACTGTCTGACACAACCTGAGCCGGGACCTGCTGGCAACTCCCAGACAGCTGACTGCACACTGAGCACATCAGACCGCCATGGTCTTAGGTCATCATCTCTTCCCTACCTCAGTTTTCAGGCTTCAGAACCTAGACCTTATCTCCAATCACTGCCCAAGGGTGACTGTGATGGAGAAATCAGAACTCTTGTGTACCCATGGCAAGAAACCTTGGGGTTTCCATGTTGTCCTACGTTCAGTGTAGGAGAAACCAGCATTCACCCTGAGGTCACGCCCATTCTTGAGTGCGACGAGGGCATAAACACGCATTGTGAACCTCAGCGTGATTCCTGACCTCTAGTAAATCCTCTCAGTGGCTGGAACATTAGATGTCATAATGGGCTTGACATGTCCCTAGGCCCCAATTTTTAACCAGATTTCTGGTTGTCCAGTCACAACTCCCCAGGGCTCTACTCTGGAAACCCTCATTTGGTGGGACACCTAAGGTTGAAAATCAAAACAAAACAAATAAACAACAACAAAAAAACGGACTTCTTCCATCCCACAGAGTGACCCCAAACCCCTGGAAGGGGCCAAACCCCCAGAGAGTAAGACTCGCCCATTTCCCATGAAGTCACCCGGAAATTTCACGACCATGAGTGACACAATATCTAGAGACAAAAAAGTGAGCAAGAGCCTCACACTCGCCCATTTTTCATATCCCAAAGTGTTCTCCTCATGGTCTGTAGATCAGTCCTGCCATACCTATGACCTGAAACATAAGCCAAGTTTGTGTTTTCAGACAACTGTCCAAACTGCTCTGCCCTACACACCCTACAGGCTCAGGCCCCTGAGGCCAAACCTGACGACTCTGCTTGCCCTCACCAAGGGAATTGTATGTGCCCATTCCAATGGCCACAACCCTACTAAGTGAATAAACCTCCAAAATTCCTGAGGCCATCCTAATAGTTGTGGCTTCCCAGGCAAACAGGGGCAATCTGAGCCCATCTGTGCACCTACCTGCACTCAGACCCGTAGACTGATATCCCCAGAGGTAATAAGGCACAAACAGACCCCTAGGCACCTATCGGATCCATTGCTTTGGTATCGAGGCATCTTTCATCAGAGCCCTGGATTTCAATAACAGCATATGGCTGTTTCTTGACTCACCATCAGAACAAAACTCTTCTACACATGGGAAACTTGCACGATGGAGCTGTGTGAAAGCCTCTCTTTAGGAGAACCCTTCAGGGCCCCAGTGCCACTGCTTCATTCCAAGGTCTCCATAGACACAAAATCATATTAGGTCACATCCACAGGAGAGTCCATTTCAACTCAGCCTCCTCGGTTGCTCCCCCAGATCCAGCAGATCTGACCTGTCTTGTTGCTTGGAGACAATTGGAATGCGAGGTGGGCTACCCAGCCATTCATCCTTAGAACCCTGCTCAGAATCGTTGTCCTGGAGCCAACCAAAAGGTCTCAATTCTCCTGTAGAAGAATCTTTGCAGTTGGGAACTTCTCACAACTCCCATTGTCGGAAAACCCCCATGGCCTCGTGATCCCCCCACCTTCAAGAAGGGGCCCTCAGGGACAGAATGTCCTACCTGAGCGATCGTCTGATCCTCGCCCTGACTTCAGATGCACGAGATCAAGATTCAGGTCTGTAGATTGTGCCTTCCATATCCTCACTCTGAAACCTAGGCCTAGCTTGGGATCTCAGACTTCCTTCCTCAGACTACTGGCCCACAAGCCCTCCAATTTAGCAATTCAGAACTACAATGCAGCACTCTGCCTGCCCTCCAGAAGAAAAACATTGCCCTCTGGTGCTACCCAGGTTCCCCAAATGAGGATCAACCTGTACGCCATTCGGCTGTACCCCAAATATATAGGCTGACGGGGGCACTAATGCCCTTTCTGACACACCGTGAGCCTGGACCTCCTGGCCCCACCCAGACATCTGGCCGCACACTCAGCACATCTGACCCGCCATGGCCTTAGGTCGTCATCTCTACTCAAACTCGGTTTACAGGTTTCAGGACCTAGACCTTATCTCCAATCACGGCCCGGGTTTGAAAATTATGCAGAAATCAGAACTCTTTCCACATGGCAAGAAACTTGTGGTTGGCATGTTGTCCAAGGTTCAGTGTAGTTGAAACCAGTGTGGCCCATGAGGCCCCGCCCATGCTTGCGGGCCACATTGGTCACAAACACACATTGTGACCCTCAGCCAGACCCAGACCTCCGGTAAGCCCTCTCAGTGGCTGGATGGAGAGACAGCATATTGTGCTTGCCATGCCCCTAGGCCCCAATTTCGTACAGTAGTTCGGGTTGTCCCTTCACTCTTCCCGAGGGCTCTGCTTTGGCATTCCTCTTTTGGTGGGACACCTGAGGTAACAAACCTGAAAGGAGTCCTCCCATCACTCAGATTGACGAAAAACAATTGGGATCGGGCCAAATCCACAGAGAGCACGATTCGTCCATGGCCCATGACGCATCCCCAACTTTCCACAGCCATCGCTGATACAAAATCCAGAGACAAAAGCCTGAGCACGCGCCTCAGACTCGCTCATTCTTCATATCCTGAAGAGTTCTTCAGATAAGAACCTACACGGCACTAGAATGCACCCAAAATATATACTCTAACCTGGGCACTAATGCACTGTCTGACAACCTGAGCCCGGACCTCGTGACCAACACCCAGACAGCTGACCGCACACTGAGCACATCAGACCCGCCAAGGCCTTAGGTCATCATCTCTTCCCTACCTCAATTTTCAGGCTTCGGAACCTAGACCTTATCTCCAATCACTGCCCAGGGGTGACTGTGATGCAGAAATCAGAACTCTTCCTTACCCCTGGCAAGAAACCTTGTGCTTGGCATGTGGTCCAATGTTCAGGGTAGTAGAAACCAGCATTCACCCTGAGGCCCGCCCATTCTTGGGTGCGACGAGGGCATAAACATGCATTGTGACCCTCAGTGTGAGTCCTGTCCTCTAGTACGTCCTCTCAGTGGCTGGACCATTAGATGTCATAATGGGCTTGACATGTCCCTAGGCCCTAATTTTTAACCAGATTTCTGGTTGTCCAGTCGCCCCTCCCCAGGGCTCTACTATGGAATCCCTCCTTTGGTCGGACACCTGAGGTAGAAAAACAGAACAAAACAAACCAACAACAACAGAATAACGGACTTCCTCCATCCCACAGAGTGAGCCCAAACTCTCTGGACGGGGCCAAACCCCCAGAGAGTAAGATTCGTCCATTTACCATGAAGTCACCGTAAATTTCACGACCATGAGTGACACGGTATCCAGAGACAAAAACTTGAGCAAGAGCCTCACACTCGCCGTTTTTTCATATCCCGATGAGTTCTCCTCATGGTCTGTAGGTCAGTCCTGCCATACCTATGACCCGAAACATAAGCCAAGTTTGTGTTTTCAGACAACTGTCCAAACAGCCCTAGCCTACACACCCTACAGGCTCAGGCCCCTGGAGCCAAACCTGACGACTGTGCTTGCCCTCTCCAAGGGAATTGTATGTGCCCATTCCAATGGCCACAACCCTACTAATAGGATAAACCTCCAAAGTACCTGAGGCCATCCCAATATTTGTGGCTTCCCAGGACAAACAGGAGCAATATGGGCCCATCTCAGCACCTACCTGCACTCAGACCGGTAGACTGATGTCCCCAGATGTAAAAAGGAATGAACAGGCCCCTAGGCACCTATCGGATCTATTGCTTTGGTTTCCAGGCATCTCTCCTCAGAGGCCTGGATTTCAATAACATCATATGGCTGTTTCTTGACTCACCCATCAGAACAAATCTCATTTACACATGGGAAACTTGCACGATGGAGCTGTGTGAAAGCCTCTCTTTAGGAGAACCCTTCAGGGCCCCAGTGCCACCGCTTCATTCCAAGGTCTCCATAGACACAAAATCATATTAGGAAACATCCACGGGAGAGTCCATTTCCACTCAGCCTCCTCGGTTGCTCTCCCAGATCCAGCAGATCTAACCTGTCTTGTTGATTAGAGACAAATGGAATGCAAGGTGGGCTACCCAGACTTCCATCCTTAGAACCCTGCTCCGAATCATTGTCCTGGAGCCAACCAACAGGTCACAATTGTCCTGCAGAAGAATCTTTGCAGTTGGGAGCTTCTCACAACTCCAATCGTTGGGAAAACCACCATGGCGTCGTGATCCCCCACCCCTTCAAGAAGGGGCAATCAGGGACAGAATGTCCAACCGGAGCAATCGTCTGATCCTCGCACTGACTTCAGATGCACGAGATCTCGATTCAGGTCTGTAGATTGTGCCTGCCATGTCCTCAACCAGAAACAGAGGCCTAGCTTGGGTCCGCAGACTTCCGTCCTCAGACTACTGGCCCACAAGCCCTCCAATTTGGAAATCCAGAACTACAATGCAGCACTCTGCCTGCCGCCAGAAGAAAAACATTGCCCTCGGGGGCTACCCAGGAACGCCAAATGAGGATCAACCTACACGCCATTCGGCTGTACCCCAAATATATAGGCTGACCTGGGCACTAATGCCCTTTCTGACACAGCCTTAGTCTGGACCTCCTGGCCCCACCCAGACAACAGGCCACACACTGATCACATAGGAAACGCCATGGCCTTAGGATGTCATCTCCTCTCAACCTCGGTTTTCAGGCTTCAGAACCTAGACCTTATCTCCAATCACGGCACGGGTTTGAAAATGATACCGAAATCAGAACTCTTTCCACATGGCAAGAAATTTGTGGTTGGCATGTTGTCCAAGGTTCAGTGTCATTGAAACCAGTGTGGCCCATGAGGCCCCGCCCATGCTTGCAGCCACATTGGTCACAAACACACTTTGTGACCCTCAGCCTGAGCCCCGTCCTCAGGTAAGGCCTCTCAGTGGCTGGATGGAGAGACAGCATATTGAGCTTGCCATGCGCCTAGGCCCCAATTTTTAACCATAGTTCGGGTTGTGTCTTCACTCTTCCCCAGGGCTCTGCTTTGGAATTCCTCTTTTGGTGGGACACCTGAGGTAACAAACCTGAAAGGAGTCCTCCCATCCTTCATATTGACGAAAAACAATTGGGATCGGGCCAAGTATACAGAGAGCAAGATTCGTCTATGGCCCATGAGGCCTCCCCAACATTCCACAGCCATCGCTGATACAAAATCCAGAGACAAAAGCCTGAGCACGCGCCTCAGACTCGCTCATTCTTCATATCCTGAAGACTTCTTCAGATAAGAACCTACACGGCACGCGAAGGCACCCAAAATAGATAGTCTAACCTGGGCACTAATGCACTCTCTGACAACCTGAGCCCGGACCTCGTGAGCAACACCCAGACAGCTGACCGCACACTGAGCACATCAGACCCGCCATGGCCTTAGGTCATCATCTCTTCCCTACCTCAGTTTTCAGGCTTCAGAACCTAGACCTTATCTCCAATCACTGCCCAGGCGTGACTGTGATGCAGAAATCAGAACTCTTCCTTACCCATGGCAAGAAACCTTCTGGTTGGCATGTTGTCCAACGTTCAGTGTAGGAGAAACCAGCATTCACCCTGAGGCCCCGCCCATTCTTGATGCGACGAGGGCATAAACACGCATTGTGACACTCAGCGTGAGTCCTGTCCTCTAGTACGTCCTCTCAGTGGCTGGACCATTAGATGTCATAATGGGCTTAACATGTCCCTAGGCCCCAATTTTTAACCAGATTTCTGGTTGTCCAGTCGCCCCTCCCCAGGGCTCTACTCTGAAATCCCTCATTTGGTGGAACACCTGAGGTTGAAAAACAAAACAAAACAAATCAACAACAACAGAACAACGGACTTCTTCAATCCGACAGAATGACCACAAACCCTTTGGACGGGGCTAAACCCCCAGAGAGTAAGACTCGTCCATTTCCCATGAAGTCACCCTGAAATTTCACCACCATGAGTAACACGATATCCAGAGACAAAATCTTGAGCAAGAGCCTCACACTCGCCCTTTTTTCATATCCCGAAGTGTTCTCCTCATGGTCTGTAGATCAGTCCTTCCATACCTATGAACCGAAAAATAAGCCGAGTTTGTGTTTTCAGACAACTGTCCAAAACAGCCGTGGGCTACACATCCTACAGGCTCAGGACCCTGGAGCCAAACCTGATACTGTGCTTGTCCTCTCCATGGGAATGTATGTGCCCAATCCAATTGCCACAACCCTACTAATAGGATAAACCTCCAAAGTCCCTGAGGCCATCCCAATATTTGTGGCTTCCCAGGACAAACAGGGGCAATCTGGGCCCATCTGAGCACCTACCGGCACTCAGACCCGTAGACTGATGTCCCCAGAGGTAAAAAGGAATGAACAGGCCCCTAGGCACCTATCGGATCCATTGGTTTGGCTGCCAGGCATCTCTCCTCAGAGGCCTGGATTTCAATAACAGCATATGGCTGTTTCTTGACTCACCCATCGGAACAAATCTCATCTACACATGGGAAACTTGCACGATGGAGCTGTGTGAAAGACTCTCTTTAGGAGAACCCTTCAGGTCCCCAGTGCCACCGCTTCATTCCAAGGTCTCCATAGACGCAAAATCATATTAGGACACATCCACGGGAGAGTCCATTTCAACTCAGCCTCCTCGGTTGCTCCCCCAGATCCAGCTGATCTAACCTCTCTTGTAGCGTGGAGACAATTGGCATGCGAGGTGGGCTACCCAGACATCCATCCTTAGAAACCTGCTTGGAATCATTGTCCTGGAGCCAAGCAACAGGTCTCAATTGTCCTGCAGAAGAATCTTTGCAGTTGGGAGCTTCTCACAACTCCCATCGTGGGAAAACCCCCATGGGCACGTGATCCACCCCCCCTTCAAGAAGGGGCCTTCAGGGACAGAATGTCCAACCTGAGCGATCGTCTGATCCTCGCCCTGATTTCAGATGCAGGAGATCTCGATTCAGGTCTGTAGATGTGCCTGCCATATCCTCAGGCAGTATCCTAGGCCAAGCTTGGGTTCTCAGACTTCCGTCCTCAGACTACTGGCCCACAAGCCCTCCAGTTTGCAATCCAGACTACAATGCAGCACTCTGCCTGCCCTCCAGAATAAAAACATTGTCCTCTGGAGCTACCCAGAAACCCCAAATGAGGATCAACCTGCACGCCATTCGGCTGTACCCCAAATATATAGGCTGACCTGGGCACTATTGAATGCCCTTTCTGACACAGCCTGAGCCTGGACCTCCTGGCCCCACCCTGACAACTGGCCGCACACTGACCACATCGGACCCGCCAAGGCCTGAGGACGTCATCTCTTCTCAACCACGGTTTTCAGGCTTCAGAACCTAGACCTTATCTCCAATCACTGCCCGGGTTTGATAATGATGCAGAAATCAGAACTCTTTCCCCATGGCAAGATACCTTGTGGTTGGCATGTTGTCCAAGGTTCAGTGTAGTTGAAACCAGTGTGGCCCATGAGGCCCCGCCCATGCTTGCGGGCCACATTGGTCACATACACACATTGTGACCCTCAGCCTGAGCCCAGAGTTCAGATAAGGCCTCTCAGTGGCAGGATGGAGAGACAGCATATTGGGCTTGCCATGCCCCTATGCCCCAATTTTTAACCATAGTTCGGGTTGTTCCTTCACTCTTCCCCAGGGCTCTGCTTTGGAATTCCTCTTTTGGTGGGACACCTGAGGTAACAAACCTGAAAGGAGTCCTCCCATCCCACAGATTGACGAAAAACAATTGGGATCGGGCCAAATCCACAGAGCAAGATTCGTCCATGGCCCATGAGGCCTCCCCAAAATTCCACGGCCTTCGCAGTTACAAAATCCAGAGGCAAAATCCTGAGCACGCGCCTCAGACGCGCTCAATTTTCATATCCTGAAGAGTTCTTAAGATAAAAAACTATACGGCACTCAAATGCACCCAAAATATATAGTCTAACCTGGGAACTAATGCACAGTCTGAAAACCTGAGCCCGGACCTCGTGACCAACACCCAGACAGCTGACCGCACATGAGCACATCAGACCCGCCATGGCCTTAGATCATCATCTCGTCCCTTCCTCAGTTTTCAGGCTTCAGAACCTAGACCTTATATCCAATCACTGCTCAGGGGTGACTGTGATGCAGAAATCAGAACTCATCCTTACCCATGGCAAGAAACCTTGTTCTTGGCATGTTGTCCAAAGTTCAGTGTAGGAGAAACCAGCATTCACCCTGAGGCCCCGCCCATTCTTGAGTGCGACGAGGGCATTGTGACCCTCAGCATGAGTCATGTCCTCTAGGACGTCCTCTCAGTGGCTGGACCATTAGATGTCATAATGGGCTTGACATGTCCCTAGGCCCCAATCTTTAACCAGATTTCTGGTTGTCCAGTCGCCCCTCCACAGGGCTCTACTCTGGAATCCCTCATTTGGTGGGACACCTGAGGTTGAAAAACAAAACAAAACAAATCGACAGCAACAGAACAACGGACTTCTTCCATCCCACAGAATGACCCCAAACTCTGTCAGACAGTGCATTACTGCCCAGGTTAGACTATATAATTTGGGTACATTCGAGTGCCATGTAGGTTTATTCTCATTATTGTGCCCGGGCAGCTCATTAGGCAATATTTTGTTTCTAGAGGGCAGGCAGAGAGCTGCAATGATGGTCCGGAATTGCCAAAATTTTGGGCTTCGGGGCCAGGAGTGTGAGGACGGAAGTCTGAGAACACAAGCTAGACTTGGGATTCAGGGCGAGGTCACGGCATGTACCTCCTGAAGATCTGAAGCAATATCTCATGCATCTGAAGTCAGAGCAAGGATTAGACATTGGCTCAGCTTGGATTTTCTGTTCATGACGGCCCCTTCATGATGGGAGCCGAATCTCGAGGCCGTGGAGGTTTTCCCACGTTGGGAGTGGTGGGATGCCCCCTCCTAGGATTCCTTCTTCGGGACAATTGAGACCTGTTGGACAGCTCCAGGACATCCCATATGGATGAGTCCAGCCCAACGTTCGAGGATGGATGCCTGGGAAGCCCGCCTAGCATTCCAATTGTCTCCTAGCGACAAGACAGTTTAGATCTGATGGCTCTGCGGGAGCAACCGGGGTGGCTGAGTTGAAATGGACTTTCCTGAGGATGGGTCTAATGTATGTTTGTGTCCATGAGGGCCTTGGAATGGGGTGGTGGCACCGGGACCCTGAAGTATTCTCCTAAGCTTTTGACATAGCTCCCATGCCCAAGTTTCCTTGTGGAGACGAGGTTTATTCTGATGGGTGCCTCAGGAAAACCCCAATGCTGGTATTGGAATCCAGGGTTTTGAGGAGACATGCCTGTAAACCAAAGCAATGGATCCGATTTTGGCCTAGGGTCCTGTCTGGTTCAATCTTTTCTCTGGGGACATCCATCTAGGGTATGAGTGGAGGTAGATGCTCAGCTGGTGACAGACTGACCTTTTTCGTCCCGGGTGACCTATACTATTGGGATGGCCTCAGGGACTTTGGAGGGTTCTCCTAATTTGTACGATTTTGGACAATGGAATGGGCAGAATTCCCATGGATTCGGTAGGCACAGTCCTAATGTGTGGCTCCAGGGTCCCCAGCCTGGATGGTGTGTGGCCCAGGACTTTGAGGACAGAATTCTGAAAACACAAACTCAGCTTATGTTTGGGGACGAAGGTATGGCAGGCCCGATCTGCAAACCATGAGAAGACATCCTCAAACCATGAGAAGACATCTTCAGGATATGAAGATAGTGCGAGTCTGAGGCGCTTGCTGAGGCTTTTGTCTCTGGATTTTGTTTCAGCGATGGCCGTGGAATGTCGAGGAGGCCTCATGGGCCATGGATGAACCTTGCTTTCTGTGGATTTGGCCAGATCCCAATTGTTTTTCATCAATCTGTTGGATGGAGTACACCTTTCAGGGTTGTTACCTCAGGTGTCCCACCAAAAGAGGAGTTCCAAAGCAGAGCCCTGGGGAAGAGTGAAGGGACAACCCGAACTATGGTTAAAAGTTGGGGCCTAGGGGCATTGCAAGCCCAATATGCTGTCTCTTCATCCAGCCACTGAGAGGCCTTATTTGAGGACTGGGCTAAGGCTGAGGGTCACAATGTGTGTTTGCTACCTATTTGGCCCGCGAGCAATGGCGGGGCGTCATCGGACACACAGGTATCCACTACACTGAACATTATACAACAAGCCTACCACAAGGTTTCTTGCCATCGGGAAGGAGTTCTGATTTTGCATCATTTTCAAACATGGGCAGTGATTGGAGATAAGGTCTAGGTTCTAAATCCTGAAAACCGAGACAGGTAAGAGATAACGACCTAAGGCAATGGCGGGTCCGATGTGCTCAGTGAGCGGCCAGCTGTATGGTGGGGCCAGGAGGTCCAGGCTCAGGCTCTGTCAGAAAGGGCATTATTGCACAGGACAGCCTATATATTTTGGGCACAGCCAAGTGGCGTGCAGGTTTATCTTCATTTGGGGTTTCTGGGTAGTCCCAGAAGGCAATGTTTTTCTTTTGGAGGGCAGACAGAGTGCTGCATTATAATTCTGGATTGCCAAACTGGAGGGCTTGTGGGCCATGAGTCTGAGGATGGAAGTCTGAGGACACAAGCTAGGCTTAGGTTTCTGGGTGAGGACATGGCAGGCACAATCTACAGAACTGAACCGAGATCTCGTGCATCTGAAGTCAGGGTGAGGATCAGAAGATCACTCAGGTTGGACCTTATGTCCCTGAGGGCCCCTTCATGAAGGGGGGAGGGATCACGAGGCCATGGGTGTTTTCTAATGATGGAGTTGTGAGAAGCTCCCAACTTCAAAGATTCTTCTGCAGGACAATTGAGACCTGTTGGTTGGCTCCAGGCTAACGATTCCGAGCAGTGTTCTAAGGATGGATGGCAGGGTAGGCCACCTCGCATTCCAATTGTCTCCTAGCAACAAGACAAGTTGGATCTCTGGATCTCGCGGAACAACCGAATACGCTGAGTTGAAATGGACTCTCCTGTGGATGAGTCCTAATGTGTTTTTGTGTCTATGGATACCTTGGAATGACGCGGTGGCACTGGGGCCATGAAGGGTTCTCCTAAACAGAGGATTTGACATCGCTCTACACATCGTGCAAGTTTCCCATTGTAGATGGGATTTGTTCTGATCGGTGAGTAAAGAAACAGTCATATGCTGGTATTGAAATCCAGTGCTCTGAGGAGAGATGCCTGGAAACCAAAGCAATGGATCCGATTAGGGCCTTGGGGCCTATTCGTTCCTTTTTACCTCTGGGGATATCAGCCTACAAGTCTGAGTGCAGGTAGGTTCTCAGATGGGCTCAGATTGTTCTTTTTTGTCCTGGGAAGCCACCACTATTGGGATGGCCTCAGGGACTTTGGAGGTTTATCCTATGGAAGGACTGATCTACCGACCATGAGGAGAACTCTTCGGGATATGAAAAAGGGCGAGTGTGAGGCTATTGCCCAAGTATTTATCTCTGGATATCGTGCCATTCATGGTCATGAAATTTCCGATCTACAAACCATGAGAACACATCTTCAGGTTATGAAGAATGAGCAAGTCTGAGGCGCGTGCTCAGGCTTTTGTCTCTGGATTTTGTATCAGCGATGGCCGTGGAATGTTGGGGAGGCCTCATGGGCATGGACGAATCTTGCTATCTGTGGACTTGGCCCGATCCCAATTGTTTTTCGTCAATCTGTTGGATGGAGGACACCTTTCAGGGTTGTTACATCAGGTGTCCCACCAAAAGAGGAATTCCAAACCAGAGCCCTGGGGAAGAGTGAAGGGACAACCCGAACTATGGTTAAAAATTATGGCATAGGGGCATGGCAAGCCCAATATGCTGTCTCTTCATCCAGCCATTCAGAGGCCTTACCTGAGGACTGGGCTAAGGCTGAGGGTCACAATGTGTGTTTGCTACCTATCTGGCCCGCGAGCAATGGCGGGGCCTCAAGGGACACACTGGTTTCCACTACACTGAACGTTGGACAACAAGCCAACCACATGTTTTCGACCCATTGGGAAGGAGTTCTGATTTCTGCATCATTTTCAAAACTGGGCAGTGATTGGAGATAAGGTCTAGGTTCTGAAGCCTGAAAACTGAGGTTGGGAAGGGATAACGACCTAAGGCCATGGGGGGTCTGATGTTCTCAGTTTGTAGCCAGCTGTCTGGGTGGGCCTAGGATGTCCCGGCTCAGGCTGTGTCAGAAAGGGCATTATTGCCCAGGTCATCCTATATATTTTGGGTATATCCAAGTGTCCTGCAGGTTGATCTTCATTTGGGGTTTCTAGGTAGCCCCAGAGGGCAATGTGTTTCTCTGCAGGGCAGGTAGAGTCCTGCATTGTAGTTCTGGTTTCCCAAACTGGAGGGCTTGTGAGCCAGTAGTCTGTGGACAAGGTCTGAGGACACAAGCTAGGCTTAGGTTTCTGGGTGAGGTCATGGCAGGCACAATCTACAGACCTGAACCGAGATCTCGTGCATTTGAAGTCAGGGTGAGGATCAGACGATCGCTCAGGTTGGACCTTATGTCCCTGATGGCCCCTTTATGAAGGGGGGGGGGATGATGAGGCCATGGGGATCTCTCATGATGGGAGTTCTGAGAAGCTCCCAACTGCAAAGATTCTTCTGCAGGACAATTGAGACCTGTTGGTTGGCTCCAGGCTAACGATTCTGAGCAGGGTTTTAAGGATGGATGGCGGGGGAGGCCACCTCACATTCCAATGTCTCCTAGCAACAAGACAAGTTAGATCTGCTGAATCTCGCGGAGGAAACGAATACGCTCAGTTGAAAAGGACTCTCCTGTGGTTGGGCCCTAATGTGTTTTTGTGTCTATGGAGACCTTGGAATGAAGCGGTGGCACTGGGGCCCTGAAGGGTTCTCCTAAAAAGAGGCTTTGACACAGCTCCCACGTGCAAGTTTCCCATGTGTAGATGAGATTTGTACTGATGTGTGAGTCAAGAAACAGCCATATGCTGGTACTGAAATCCAGGCCTCTGAGGAGAGATGCCTGGGAACCAAAGCAATAGATCCGATTAGTGCCTAGGGGCCTGTTCGTTTCTTTTTTACCTCTGGGGACATCAATCTACGGGTCTGAGTGCAGGTAGGTTCTCAGATAGGCTCAGATTACTGATGTTTGTCCTGGGAAGCCACCACTATTGGGATGGCCTAAGGGACGTTGGACGTTTATCCTATTAGTAGTGTTGTGGCCATTGGAATGGGCACACAGAATTCCCTGGGAGAGGGCAAGTACAGTCCTCAGGTTGGCTCCAGGGGCCTGAACCTGTAGGGTGTTTAGGCCAGGGCTGTTTGGACAGTTGTCTGAAAACACAAACTCGGCTTATGTTTCGGGTCATAGGTATGGCAGGACTGATCTACAGACCTTGAGGAGAACACTTCAGGTTATGAAAAAAGGGCGAGTGTGAGTCTCATGCTCAAGTTTTTGTCTCTGGATATCGTGTTACTCATAGTCGTGAAATTCCCGGGTGACTTCATGGGAAATGGATCAGTCTTATTCTCTCTGGTTTGGCCTTTTCCAAAGAGTTTGAGGTCATTCTGTGGGAAGGAAGAAGTCCGTTTTTGTTGTTGTTCTTGTAGTTTTGTTTTGTTTTGTTTTTTAACCTCAGGTGTCCCACCAAATGAGGGATTCCAGAGTAGAGCACTGGGGAGTTGTGACTGGACAAACAGAAATCTGGTTAAAAATTGGGGCCTAGGGACATGTCAAGCCCATTATGACATCTAATGGTCCAGCCACTGAGAGGACGTACTAGAGGACAGGACTCACGCTGAGGGTCACAATGCGTGTTTATGCCCTCGTCGCACTCAAGAATGGGCGGGGCATCAGGGTGAATGCTGGTTTCTCCTAAACTGAACGTTGGACAACATGCCAACCACAAGGTTTCTTGCCATGGGTAAGGAAGAGTTCTGATTTCTGCATCACAGTCACACCTGGGCAGTGATTGGAGATAAGGTCTAGGTTCTGAAGCCTGAAAACTGAGGTAGGGAAGAGATGATGACCTAAGGCCAAGGCCGGTCTGTTGTGCTCAGTGTGCGGTCAGCTGTCTGGGTGTTGTTCACTAGGTCCAGTCTCACGTTGTCAGACAGTGCATTAGTGCACAGGTTAGACTATATATTTTGGGTGTACTCTAGTGCCGTGTAGGTTCTTATCTGAAGAACTCTTCAGGATATGAAGAATGAGCGAGTCTGAGGCGCGTGCTCAGGCTTTTGCCTCTGGATGTGTATCAGCGATGGCCGTGGAATGTTGGGGAGGCCTCATGGGCCATGGACGAATCTTGCTCTCTGTGGACTTGGTCCGATCCCATTTGTTTACCGTCAATCTGTGTAATGGGAGGACTCCTTTCAGGTTTGTTACCTCAAGTATACACCCAAAAGAGGAATTCCAAAGCAGAGCCTTGGTGAAGAGTGAAGGGGCAACCCGAACTATGGTTAAAAATTGGGGCCTATGACATGGCAAGCCTAATACGCTGTCTCTCCATCCAGCCACTGAGAGGCCGTACCTGAAGACTTGGCTCAGGCTGAGGGTCACAATGTGTGTTTGTGAACAATGTGGCCCACAAGCATGGGCGGGGCCTCATGGGCCACACTGGTTTCAACTACACTGAACCCTGGACAACATGCCAACCATAACGTTTCTTGCCAGGGGGAAAGAGTTCTGATTTCTGCATCATTTTCAAACCTGGGACGTGATTGGAGATAAGGTCTAGGTTCTGAAGCCTGAAAACCGATGTTGAGAAGAGATGACGACCTAAGGCCATGGCGGGTCTGATGTGCTCAGTGTGCGGGCAGCTGTCTGGGTGGGGCCAGGAGTTCCAGGCTCAGGCTGTGTCAGGAAGGGCATTAGTGCCCAGGACAGCCTATATATTTGGGGTACAGCCGAATGTTGTGCCCCGTTGATCCTCATTTGGGACTACTGGGTAGACCCAGAGGGCATTATTTTCTTCTGGAGCGCAGGCAGAGTGATGCATTGTAGTTCTGGATTGCCAAACTGGAGGGCTTGTGGGCCAGTAGTCTGAGGATGGAAGTCTGAAAACCCAAGCTAGGCCTAGTTTTCTGGGTGAGGATATGGCAGGCACAATCTACAGACCTGAATCTAGATCTCGTGCATCTGATGTCAGGGCGAGGATCAGAGGATTGCTCAGTTTGGACATTCTGTCCCTGATGGCCCCTTATTGAAGGTGGGGTGGATCACGAGGCCATGGGGGTTTTCCCACGATGGGAGTTGTGAGAAGCTCCCAACTGCAAAGATTCTTCTGCAGGAATATTGAGACCTGTTGGTTGGCTCCAGGACAACGATTCCGAGCAGGGTTCTAAGGATGGATGGCTGGGTAGCCCACCTCGCATTCCAATTGTCTCCAAGCAACAAGACAGGTTAGATCTGCTGGATCAGGGGGAGCAACCGAGGAGGCTGAGTTGAAATGGACTCTCCCGTGGATGTGTCCTAATATGATTTTGTGTCTATGGAGACCTTGGAATGAAGTAGTGGCACTGGGGCCCTGAAGGGTTCTCCTAAAGAGAGGCTTTCACACAGATCCATCGTGCAAGTTTCCCATGTGTAGATGAGATTTCTTCTGATGGGTGAGTTAAGAAACAGCCATATGCTGTTATTGAAATCCAGGCCTCTGTGGAGAGATTCCTGGAAAACAAAGCAATGGATCCGATAGGTGCCTAGGGGCCTGTTCGTTCCTTTTTACCTCTGGGGTCATCAGTCTTCGGGTCTGAGTGACAGTAGGTGTTCAGATAGGCCCAGAATGCCCCTGTATGTCCCGGAAGCCACAAATATTGGGAGGGCCTCAGGGACTTTGGAGGATTATCCTATTAGTAGAGTTGTGGCCAATGGAATGGGCACATACAATTCCCTTGGAGAGGGCAAGCACAGTCGTAAAGTTTGGCTCCAGGGGCCTGAGCCTGTAGTGTGTGTAGGACAGGGCTGTGTGGACAGTTGTCTGAAAACACAAACTCGGCTTATATTTCGGGTCATAGGTATGGTAGGACTGATCTACAGACCATGAGAACTCTTCGAGATATGTATAACGGGCTAGTGTGAGGCTCTTGCTCAAGTTTTTGTCTCTGGATATCGTGTCACTCATGGTCGTGAAATTTCTGGGTGACTTCATGGGAAATGAACGAGTCTTACTCTCTGGGGGTTTGGCCCCGGCCAAAGAGTTTGGAGTCATTTTGTGGGATGGAAGAAATCCGTTGCTCTGTTGTTATTGATTTTTTTTGTTTTGTATTTCAACCTCAGGTCTCCCACCAAATAAGGGATTCCAGAGTAGAGCCCGGGGAGGGGCGACTGGACAACCAGAAATCTGGTTAAAAATTGGGGCCTAGGGACATGTCAAGCCCATTATGACATCTAATGGTCTAGCCACTGAGAGGACGTACTAGAGGACAGGACTCACGCTGAGGGTCAAAATGCGTGTTTATGCCCTCGTCGCACTCAAGAATGGGCGGGGCCTCAGGGTGAATGCTGGTTGCTCCTACACTGATCGTTGGACATCATGCCAACCACAAGGTTTCTTGCCATGGGTAAGGAAGAGTTCTGATTTCTGCATCACAGTCACCCCCGGGCAGTGAAGGAGATAAGGTCTAGGTTCTGAAGCCTGAAAACTGAGGTAGGGAAGAGATGATGACCTAAGACCATTGCGGGTCTGATGTGCTCAGTGTGCGGTCAGCTGTCTGGGTGTTGGTCACGAGGTCCGGGCTCAGGTTGTCAGAGAGTGCATTAGTGCCCAGGTTAGACTATCTATTTTGGGTGCCTTCGAGTGCCGTGTAGGTTCTTATCTGAAGAACTCTTCAGGATATGAAGAAGGAACGAGTCTGAGGCGCGTGTTCAGGCTTTTGTCTCTGGATTTTGTATCAGCGATGGCCGTGGAATGTTGGGAAGGCCTCATGGGCCATGGACGAATCCTGCTCTCTATGGACTTGACCCGATCCCAATTGTTTTCCGTCCATCTGTGGGATGGGAGGACTACTTTCACGTTTGTTACCTCAGGTGTCCCACCAAAAGAGGAATTCCAAAGCAGAGCCCTGGGGAAGAGTGAAGGGACAACCCGAACTATGGTTAAAATTGAGGCCTAGGGGCATGGCAAGACCAATATGCTGTGTCTCCATCCAGCCACTGAGAAGCCTTACATGAGGACTGGGCTCAGGCTGAGGGTCACAAAGTGTGTTTGTGACCAATGTGGCATGCAAGCCAGGGCGGGGCCACATGGGCCACACTGGTTTCAACCACACTGAACCTTGGACAACTTGCCAACCACAAGGTTTCTTGCCATGGGGAAAGAGTTCTGATTCTGCATCATTTTCAAACCCGGGCCGTGATTGGAGATAAGGTCGAGGTTCTGAAGCCTGAAAACCGAGGTTGACAAGAAATGACTACGTAAGGCCATGACGGGTCCGATGTGCTCAGTGTGCGGCCAGCTGTCTGGGTGGGGCCACGAGGTCCAGCATCAAGCTGTGTCAGAAAGGACATTAGTGCCCAGGTCAGCCTATATATTTGGGGTATAGCCGAATTGCGTGCCCCGTTGTTCCTCATTTGGGTATCCTGGGTAGCCCCAGAGGGCATTGTTTTTCTTCTGGAGGGCAGGCAGATTGCTGCATTGTAGTTCTGGATTGTCAAACTGGAGTGCTTGTGGTCCAGTAGTCTGAGGATGGAAGTCTGAGAACCCAAGCTACGCCTAGGTGTCTGGGTGAGGATATGGCAGGCACAATCTACAGACCTGAATCGGGATCTCGTGCATCTGAAGTCAGGGCGAGGATCAGACGATCGCTCAGGTTGGACATTCTGTCCCTGATGGCCCCTTCTTGAGGGAGGGGTGGATCACGAGGCCATGGGGGTTTTCCCAAATGGAGTTGTGAGAAGCTCCAAACTGCAAACATTCTTCTGCAAGAATATTGAGACCTGTTGGTTGGCTCCAGGACAACGATTCTGAGCAGGGTTCTAAGGATGGATGGCTGGGTAGCCCACCTCTCATTCCAGTTGTCTCCAAGCAACAAGACAGGTTAGATCTTTTGGATCTGGGGGAGCAACCGAGGAGGCTGAGTTGAAATGGACTCTCCAGAGGATGTGTCCTAATATGATTTTGTGTCTATGGAGACCTTGGAATGAAGCGGTGGCACTGGGGCCCTGACGGATTCTCCAAAAGAGAGGCTTTCACACAGCTCCATCGTGCAAGTTTCCCATGTGTAGATGAGATTTGTTCTGATGGGTGAGTCAAGAAACAGCCATATGCTGTTATTGAAATCCAGGCCTCTGAGGAGAGATGCCTGGAAACCAAATCAATGGATCCGATACGTGCCTAGGGACCTGTTCGTTCCTTTTTACGTCTGGGGACATCAGTCTACTGGTCTGAGTGCCGGTAGGTGCTCTGATGGGTCCAGATTGCCCCTGTTTGTCCTGGGAAACCACAAATATTGGGGTGGCCTCAGGGACTTTGGAGGTTTATCCTATTAGTAGGGTTGTGGTGATTGGAATGGGCACATACAATTCCCTTAGAGAGGGCAAGCACAGTCGTCAGGTTTGGCTACAGGGGCCTGAGCCTGTAGGGTGTGTAGGCCAGGGCTGTTTGGACAGATTTCTGAAAACACAAACTCGGCTTATGTTTCGGGTCATAGGTATGGCAGGTCTGATCTACAGACCATGAGGAGAACTCTTCGGGATATGAAAAAAGGGCGAGTGTGAGGCTCTTGCTCAAGTTGTTGTCTCTGGATATCGTGTCACACATGGTCGTGAAATTTCCGGGTGACTTCATGGGAAATGGACGAGTCTTACTCTCTGGGGGTTTGGCCCCGTCCAAAGAGTTTGGGGTCATTCTGTGGGATGGAAGAAGTCCGTTGCTCTGTTGTTGTTGATTTGTATTGTTTTGTTTTTCAACCTGAGGTGTCCGACCAAAGGAGGGATTCCAGAGTAGAGCCCGGGGAGGTGGGACTGGACAACCAGAAATCTGATTTAAAATTAGGGCCTAGGGACATGTCAAGCCCATTATGACATCTAATGGACCAGCCACTGAGAGGACGTACTAGAGGACAGGACTCAAGCTGAGGGTCACAGTGCGTGTTTATGCCATACTCGCACTTAAGAATGGGAGGGGCCTCAGGGTGAATGCTGGTTTCTCCTACACTGAACGTTGGACAACATGCCAACCACATGGTTTCTTGCCATGGGTAAGGAAGAATTCTGATTTCTGCATCACAGTCACCACTGGGCAGTGACTGGAGATAAGGTCTAGGTTTTGAAGCCTGAAAACTGAGGCAGGGAAGAGATGATGACCTAAGGCCATGGCGGGTCTGATGTACTCAGTGTGCGGTCAGCTGTCTGGGTGTTGGTCACGAGGTCTGGGCTCAGGTTCTCAGACAGTGTAGTAGTTCCCAGGTTACACTATATATTTTGGGTGCATTCGAGTGCCGTGTAGGTTCTTATCTGAAGAACTCTTCAGGATATGAAGAATGAGCGAGTCTGAGGCGCGTGCTCAGGATTTTGTCTCCGGATTTTGTATAAGCGATGGCCGTGGAATGTTGGGGAGGCCTCATGGGCCATGGACGAATCTTGCTCTCTGTGGACTTGGCCCGATCCCAATTGTTTTTCGTCTATCTGTTGGATGGAGTACTCCTTTCAGGGTTGTTACCTCAGATGTCCCACCAAAGAGGAGTTCCTAAGCAGAGCCTTGGAGAAGAGTGAAGGAACAACCCGAACTATGGTTAAAAATTGGGGCCTAGGGGCATGGCAAGCCCAATATGCTGTGTCTTCTTCCAGCCTCTGAGAGGCTTTACCTGAGGAC
This sequence comes from Mustela putorius furo, assembly GCF_011764305.1. NCBI lineage: Eukaryota > Metazoa > Chordata > Mammalia > Carnivora > Mustelidae > Mustela > Mustela putorius. The sequence goes on from NW_025421450.1 coordinate 261,599, forward strand.
TGGGCTAAGGCTGAGGGTCACAATGTGTGTTTGCTATCTATGTGGCCCACGAGCAATGACGGGGCCTCATCGGACACACAAGTATCCACTACACTGAACATTATACAACAAGCCTACCACAAGGTTTCGTGCCATCGGGAAAGAGTTCTGATTTCTGCATCATTTTCAAACATGGGCAGTGATTGGAGATAAGGTCTAGGTTCTAAATCCTGAAAACCGAGGCTGGGAAGAGATAACGACCTAAGGCAATGGCTGGTCCGATGGGCTCAGTGAGCGGCCAGCTGTATGGGTGGGGCCAGGAGGTCCATGCTCAGCCTCTGTCAGAAAGGGCATTATTGCGCAGGTCAGCCTATATATTTTGGGTACTGCAAAGTGGCGTGCAGGTTGATCTTCATTTGAGGATTCTGGGTAGCCCCAGAAGGCAATGTTTTTCTTCTGGAGGGCAGGCAGAGTGCTGCATTATAATTTTGGATTGCCAAACTGGAGGGCTTGTGGGCCATTAGTCTGAGGATGGAAGTCTGAGGACACAAGATAGGCTTAGGATTCTGGGTGAGGACATGGCAGGCACAATCTACAGACCTGAACCGAGATCTCGTGCATCTGAAGTCAGGGTGAGGATCAGAAGATCGCTCAAGTTGGACCTTATGTCCCTGAGGGCCCCTTCATGAAAGGGGGAGGGATCACGAGGCCATGTGTGTTTTCTCACGATGGGAGTTGTGAGAAGCTCCCAACTGCAAAGATTCTTCTGCAGGACAATTGAGACTTGTTGGTTGGCTCCAGGCTAATGATTCCGAGCAGGGTTCTACGGATGGATGGTGGGGTAGGCCACCTCGCATTCCAATTGTCTCCTAGCAACAAGACAAGTTGGATCTCTGGATCTCGCAGAGCAACCGAATACGCTGAGTTGAAATGGACTCTCCTGTGGATGGGTCGTAATGTGTTTTTGTGTCTATGGATACCTTGGAATGACGCGGTGGCACTGGGGCAATGAAGGGTTCTCCTAAACAGAGGCTTTGACATCGCTCTACACATCGTGCAAGCTTCCCATGTGTAGATGGGATTTGTTCTGATGGGTGAGTCAAGAAACAGAAATATGCTGGTATTGAAATCCAGTCCTCTGAGGAGAGATGCCTGGAAACCAAAGCAATGGATCCGATTAGGGCCTAGGGGCCTGTTCGTTCCTTTTTAACTCTGGGGATATCAGCCTACAAGTCTGAGTGCAGGTAGGTTCTCATATGGGCTCAGATTGCTCTTTTTGTCCTGGGAAGCCACCACTATTGGGATGGCATCAGGGATTTGGAGGTTTATCCTATTAGTAGCGTTGTGGCCATTGGAATGGGCACACAGATTTCCCTTGGAGAGGGCAAGTACAGTCCTCACCTTGGCTCCAGGGGCCTAAACCTGTAGGCTATGTAGGCCAGGGCTGTTTGGACAGTTGTCTGAAAACAGAAACTCGGCTTATGTTTCGGAACATAGGTATGGCAGGACTGATCTACAGACCATGAGAGAACTCCTCGGAATATGAAAAAGGGCGAGTGTGAGGCTCTTGCTCAAGTATTTATCTCTGGATATCATGCCATTCATGGTCATGCAATTACCGGGTGACTTCATGGGAAATGGACGAGTCTTACTCCCTGGGGGTTTAGCCTAGGCCAAAGAGTTTGTGGTCATTCTGTGGGATGGAAGAAGTCCGTTTTTTGTTGTTGATTTGTTTTGTTTTGTTTTGTTTTTCATCCTCAGGTGTCCCCCCAAATGAAGGATTCCAGAGTAGAGCCCTGGGGAGGGTCGATTGTACAACCAGAAATCTGGTTAAAATTGGGGCCTAGGGACAGCTAGACTTGGGTTTCAGGGCGAGGGCACGGCATGTACCCCCTGAAGATCTGAAGCAATATCTCATGCATCTGATGTCAGAGCGAGGATCAGACGTTGGCTCAGCTTGGATTTTCTGTTCATGACGGCCCCTTCATAAAGGGAGCGGATTCTCGAGGCCTTGGAGGTTTTCCCACGTTGGGAGTGGTGGGATGCCCCCTCCTAGGATTCCTTCTGCGGGACAATTGAGTCCTGTTGGACAGCTCCAGGACATCCCATATGGATGAGTCCAGACCAACGTTCGAGGATGGATGCCTGGGAAGCCCGCCTCGCATTCCAATTGTCTCCTAGCGACAAGACAGTTTAGATCTGATGGCTCTGCGGGAGCAACCGGGGTGGCTGAGTTGAAATGGACTTTCCTGAGGATGGGTCTAATGTGTGTTTGTGCCCATGAGGGCCTTGGAATGGGGCGGTGGCACCGGGACCCTGAAGTATTCTCCTAAGCTTTTGTCATAGCTCCCATGCAAAAGTTCCTTGTGGAGACGAGGTCGTTCTGATGGGTGCCTCAGGAAAACACCAATGCTGGTATTGGAATCCAGGGTTTTGAGGAGACATACCTGTAAACCAAAGCAATGGATCCGATTTTGGCCTAGTGTCCTGTCTGGTTCAATATTCTTCTCTGGGACATCCTTCTAGGGTATGAGTGGAGTTAGATGCTCAGGTGGTGTCAGACTGCCCTTTTTTGTCCCGGGTGACCTATACTATTGGGATGGCCTCAGGGACTTTGGAGGGTTCTCCTAATTTGTACGATTTTGGACAATGGAATGGGCAGAATTCCCATGGATTGGGTAGGCATAGTCCTAATGTGTGGCTCCAGGGTCCCCAGCCTTGAGGGTGTGTGGCCCAGGACTTTGAGGACAGAAGTCTGAAAACACAAACTCAGCTTATGTTTGGGGACGTAGGTATGGCAGGCCCGGTCTACAAACCATGAGAAGACATTTTCAGGATATGAAGATAGTGCGAGTCTGAGGCGCTTGCTTTGGCTTTTGTTCTGGATTTTGTTTCAGCGATGGCCGTGGAATGTCGAGGAGGCCTCATGGGCCATGGACGAATCTTCCTCTCTGTGGATTTGGCCAGATCCCAATTGTTTTTCGTCAATCTTTTGGATGGAGGACTCCTTTCAGGGTTGTTACCTCAGGTGTCCCACCAAAAGAGGAATTCCAAAGCAGAGCCCTGGGGAAGAGTGAAGGGACAACACGAACTATGGTTAAAAATTGGGGCCTTGGGGCATGGCAAGCCCAATATGCTGTCTCTTCATCCAGCCACTGAGAGGCCTTACCTGAGGACTGGGCTAAGGCTGTGGGTCACAATGTGTGTTTGCTACCTATCTGGCCTGCGAGCAATGGCTGGCCTCAGGGACACACTGGTTTCCACTACACTGAACGTTGGACAACAAGCCAACCACAAGTTTCGTGCCATTGGGAAGGAGTTCTGATTTCTGCATCATTTTCAAACCTGGGCAGTGATTGGAGATAAGGTCTAGGTTCTGAAGCCTGAAAACTGAGGTTGGGAAGGGATAATGACCTAAGGCCATGGGGGGTCTGATGTTCTCAGTTTGTAGCCAGCTGTCTGGGTGGGCCTAGTATGTCCAGGCTCAGGCTGTGTCAGAGAGGGCATTATTGCCCAGGTCATCCTATATATTTTGGGTATATCCAAGTGTCGTGCAGGTTGATCTTCATTTGGGGTTTCTAGGTAGCCCCAGATGGCAATGTATTTCTTCTACAGGGCAGGTAGAGTGCTGCATTGTAGTTCTGGATTGCCAAACTGGAGGGCTTGTGAGCCGGTAGTCTGTGGACAGAAGTCTGAGGACACAAGCTAGGCTCAGGTTTCTTGGTGAAGACATGGCTGGCACAGTCTACAGACCTGAACCGAGATCTCGTCCATCTGAAGTCAGGGTGAGGATCAGACGATCGCTCAGGTTGGACCTTGTGTCCCTGATGGCCCCTTTATGAAGGGGGGGGGATGATGAGGCCATGGGGGTTCTCTCACGATGGGAGTTCTGAGAAGCTCCCAACTGCACAGATTCTTATGCAGGAAAATTGAGACCTGTTGGTTGGCTCCAGGACAACGATTCTGAGCAGGGTTTTAAGGATGGATGGCGGGGTAGGCCACCTCACATTCCAATTGTCTCCTAGCAACAAGACAAGTTAGATCTGCTGTATCTCGCGGAGGAACCGAATACGCTCAGTTGAAATGGACTCTCCTGTGGATGGGTCCTAATGTGTTTTTCTGTCTATGGAGACCTTGGAATGAAGCAGTGGCACTGGGGCCCTGAAGGGTTCTCCTAAACAGAGGCTTTGACACAGCTCCCACGTGCAAGTTTCCCATGTGTAGATGAGATTTGTACTGATGTGTGAGTCAAGAAACAGCCATATGCTGGTATTGAAATCCAGGCCTCTGAGGAGAATGCATGGGAACCAAAGCAATAGATCCGATTAGTGCCAAGGGGCCTGTTCGTTTCTTTTTACCCCTGGGGACATCAGTCTACGGGTCTGAGTGCAGGTAGGTTCTCAGATAGGCTCAGATTACTCCTGTTTGTACTGGGAAGCCACCACTATTGGGATGGCCTCAGGTACTTTGGAGGTTTATCCTATTAGTAGGGTTGTGGCCATTGGTAGGGGCTCACAGAATTCCCTCGGAGAGGGCAAGTACAGTCCTCAGGTTGCCTCCAGGGGCCTGAACCTGTAGGGTGTTTAGGCCAGGGCTGTTTGGACAGTTGTCTGAAAACACAAACTCGGCTTATGTTTCGGGTCATAGGTATGGCAGGACTGATCTACAGACCATGAGGAGAACACTTCAGGTTATGAAAAAAGGGCGAGTGTGAGGCTCGTGCTCAAGTTTTTGTCTCTGGATATCGTGTCACTCATGGTCGTGAAATTCCCGGGTGACTTCATGGGAAATGGATCAGTCTTATTCTCTGGGGTTTGGCCTTGTCCAAAGAGTTTGAGGTCATTCTGTGGGATGGAAGAAATCCGTTTTTTTTTTGTTGTTGTTGTTGTTGTTGTTGTTGTTGTAGTTTTGTTTTGTTTTGTTTTTTAACCTCTGGTGTCCCACCAAGTGAGGGATTCCAGTGTAAAGCCCTGGGGAGGGGCGACTGGACAACCAGAAATCTGGTTAAAAATTGGGGCCTAGGGACATGTCAAGCCCATTATGACATCTAATGGTCCAGCCACTGAGAGGACTTACTAGAGGACAGGACTCACGCTGAGTGTCACAATGCGTGTTTATGCCCTCGTCGCACTCAAGAATGGGCGGAGCCTCTGGGTGAATGCTGGTTTCTCCTACACTGATCGTTGGACAACTTTCCAACCACAAGGCTTCTTGCCTTGGGTAAGGAGGACTTCGATTTCTGCATCACATTCAACACTTGTCAGGGCTTGGAGTTAAGGTCTAAGTTCTGAAGCCTGAAAAGATAGGTTGGGAAGAGATAACGAGCTAAGACCATGGCGGGTGTGATGTTCTCAGTGTGCGGTTAGCTCTTTCGGTTTTGGTCAGGAGGTCCGGGCTCACTCTGTATCAGACATTGTATTAGTGGCCAGGTTAGACTATCTAATTTGCGTACATTCGAGTGCCTTGTACGTCTATCCTCATTTGGGTTATGTGAGAAACTCCATAGGTCAAAATTTTTCTTCTGGATGGCAGGCTGAATGCTTCATTTTGTGTCCCGAATTTCCAAATGTGAGGGCTTGGGGGCCAGGAGTGTGAGGACGGAAGTCTGAGAACACAAGCTAGTCATAGGTTTCAGGGCGAGGGCAAGGAAAGCACACTCTGCAGAGCTGCATCGAGATCTCATGCATCTGAATTCAGGGTGAAGATCAGACGTTGTCTTAGGTTGGAGTTCCTGTCCATGATTTCCCCTTCATAAAGGGGCGGGGGGGCATCACAAAGCCATCTAGATTTTCCCAGGTTGGGAGTTGTGAGATGCTCCAAAACTCAAGGATTCCTTCTGCTGGACATTTGAGACCTGTTGGATGGCTCCAGGACATCCCTTACGGAATGACGCCAGAGCAGAGCTCTAAGGATGGATGGTTGGGCAGCCCGCCTCGCATTCCAATTGTCTCCTAGTCAAGACAGGTTCAGTCTGCTCCCTCTGGGGGAGCAACCAAGGGAGCTGAGTTGAAATGGAATTTCCTGCGGATGGGTTCTAATGTGGATTTCTTTCCATGCAGACCTTGTAATGGGGCAGTGGCACACAGGCCCTGAAGGATCCTCCTAACTGGAGGTTTTGAGACATCTTCAAAGGATAATTTTCCCATGTGGAGAAGAGATTTGTTCTGATTGCTGCCTCATGAAATCCCCATATGCTAATATTGGAAACCAGGCCTCTGAGGAGAGATACCTGTACCCAAAAGCAATGAATCTGATGAAGGCCTAGGGGCCTGTCTGATTCAATCATCTTCTCTGGGGATATCCATCTACGCTGAGTAGAGGTAGATGCTCAGCTGGTTTCAGATGACCCTTGTTTGTCCTGGGCGGCCTACATTATTGGGATGTCCTTGGGGACTCTGGAGGTTTGTCCTAATTTGTACGATTGTGGACAATGGAATGGGCAGAATTCCCGTGGTATGGACAGGCACAGTCCTGATGTGTGGCTCCAGGGGCCCCAGCCTGAAAGGTCTGTGGGCCAGGAATGTGGGGACAGAAGTCTGAAAACACAAACTCGGCTTAGGTTTGGGAAGTAGGTATGGCAGGCCCGATCTACAGACCGTGAGGAGAACTCTTCGGGATCCGACAAAAGAGCGAGTGTGAGGCGCTTGCTCAGACTTTTGTCTCAGGATTTGTTGTCAACGATGGCTGTGGAATCGCGAGGAGGCCTCATGGGCCATGGACGAGACTTCCTCTCTGTGAATTTGGTCCAATCCCAATTGTTTTGGGTCAATCTGAAGGATGGGAGGAGTGCTTTTAGTTTTGTTACCTCAGGTGTCCCACCAAAAGAGGGATTCCAAAGCAGAGCTCTGGGGAGGGATGAATGGACAACCCGAACAATCCAATTGGGGTGAGGTCGAGAACCGAGCAGGTTGATCCTCATTTGGGGTTTATGGAGATCCCCATAGAGCAACGTTTTTCTTCTGGAGGGCCAGCATAGGGCTGCATTTTGGTTCCAGAATTCCAAGTCTTGAGGACATGTTTTCCAGGAGTGTGAGGAAGGAAGTCTGAAAACACAAGGTAGCACGAGGTTTGGGCCCACTGTGCAGAGGCTGAATCGAGATCTCCTGCATCTGAGGTCAGGGCGAGTATCAGATGTTGCCTCAAGCTGGAGTTTGTGTCCATGACGACCCGTCCTGAAGGGGGTGGGGGCGTCATGAGGCCAGGGAGGTTTCCCTATGCTGGGAGTTGTGAGCTGCTCCAAACCTCAAAGTTTCCTTCTTCAGTCGAGTACTATTGGATGGTTCCAGGATGCCCCATACAGAAAGACTCGAGAGCAGGGGCCTAAGCATGGATGCCGAGAAACGCCAACTCACCTTCCCATTGCCTGGTCGAGACAAGGCACGCTCAATCTGCGGGCTCATGGGTGAGCTACCCATAAGGCTGAGTTTAAATGGACTTTCCTGAGGATGAGTCATAATGTGGGTTGGTGGCCATGGAGACCTTGGAATGTGGCAGTAGCTAAGGGACTCTGCAGGATTCTCCAACCCGAAGGGTTTGACACAACTCCAACAAGGAAGCTTTCCATGTGGAGATGAGAGGTGTTCTGTCTGGTGCCTCAGGATAGCCCCATATGCTGGTCTTCGAAACCAGGCCTCTGAGGAGTGATACCTGGACACCAAAGCAAGAGATCATAATAGGGCCTAGGGGCCTGCCTGGTTCAATCTTCTGTCTCTGCGGATATCAGTCTGTGTGTCTGCATGGAGGTAGTAGTTGCTCAGCTGGTTTCATAATGCCCCTGTTTGTCCAGTGCGGCTTGCGGTAGTGGGATGTCCTTGGGGACCTTGAGGTTTCTACTGTTTTGTAGAGTTGTGGCCAATGGAACGGGCAGTTTCTTAGGAGAGAGCCGGCACAGTTCTGTGGTGTGGCTCCAGAGACCCCAGCCTGGAGGCGGTGTGGGCCACGGCTGTGCAGACAGACATCCAAAAACCCAAACTCAGCTCAGGTTTGGGGACGAGGTTATGGCAGGCCTGATCTACAGTCCATTAGGGGAGCTCCTCTGGATATGAAAGAAGGGTGAGCGGGAGGCAGTCGCTCAGTCTTTTGTCTCTGGATATTTTGTCCACAATGGCCGTTTAATGTAGGAGTTGCCTCATGGGTCGTAGAAGTCTCCCTCTCTGGTAGTTTGTCCAGCCCCCAAGAGTTTGGGGTCATTCTTTTGGAAGGGAAGAGTCCTGTTTTCTGCCTCAGGTGTCACCCCAGTAGAGGGATTCTGGAGCATAGCAGTGGGTACCTACAACTGAATACTCGCTCTCTGGTTAAGCCTGGGGTCCTATGGATATGACAAGCCCCATATGCAGGATCTTGGTCCAGCCACTGAGAGGCGTTACTTTAATAAGGGACTCACGCTGCAGGTCACAATGCATGTCTGTGCCCTAGGCGGCCCTCAAGCCCTGGCGTGGCCTTTCCGACAATGCAGGTTTTCCCACATTGAACGTTGGACAACATGCCAACCACAAGATTTCTGGCCATCGGGAAGGAGGAATTCTAATTTCTGCATCACGTTCACCCCTGGGCAGTGATTGGAGATAAGGTCTAGGTTCTGAAGCCTGAAAACCGAGGTTGGGAAGAGATGACGAACTACAGCCATAGCGGGTCCCTTGTGTCCAGGTTGGAGCCAGCTGTCTAGGTGTCGTTTGGGATGTCTTGTCTCAGGCTGTGCCAGACAGGGCATTAGTATTCAGGGTAGGCTGTATAATTGCTTTACAGTCGAGTGGCATGCATTAGATAATCATTTGGGGTTTCTTATTAGCAGCATAGGGCAAAGTTTTTCTTCTGGAGGGCAGGCAGAGTGCTGCATTGTGGGTTCGGAATTCCCAAACTGGAGGGCTTGTGGGCCAGGAGAGTGAGGACGGAAGTCTGAGAACACAAGCTAGGCTTAGGTTTCGGGGAATGGACATGGCAGGCACACTCTGCAGAGCTGAATTGAGATCTCATGAGTCTGAAGTCAGGTCGAGGATCAGACTTTGGCTCAGGTTGGAGTTTCTGTCCATGTTGGCCCCTTCATGAAGGGGGGAGGGCATTATGAGGCCATGGGGGTTTTCCCACTATTAGAGTTGTGAGATGCTCCAAACCGCAAGGATTCCTTCTGTGGGACAATTAAGATTTGTTGGATGGCTCCAGGACGTCTCATAAGGTATTTTTCCAGAACAGGGTTCTAAGTATGGATGCCTGGGCAGACAGCCTCAATTCCAATTGTCTCCTAGCAACAAGAAACGTTTGATCTGCTGGCTTGGGGTAGCATCAGAGGGGGCTGAGTTGAAATGGACTTTCCTGAGGATGGTCTTAAATGAGTTGAAATGGACTTTCCTGAGGATGGTCTTAATGTTGGTTTGAGTCAATTGAGACCTTGGTATGGGGCAGTGGCACCAGGGCCCTGAAGGATTCTCCTAACCAGAGGTTATAACAAAGCTCCAATGAGCAAGTTTTCCATGGGGAGACGAGATTTGTTCTCGTCTTGCATTGGAAATGAGGCTTCTGAGGAGAGATGCCTGGAAACCAAAGCAATGGATCTGATTAGGGCCTAGGGGCCTGTCCGGTTCAATATTCTTCTCTGGGGACATCTTTTGTCTGAGTGGAGGTAGTTGCTCAGCTGGTTTGAGATCACACCTGTTTGTCCTGGGCGGCCTACACTATTGGGATGGCCTCGGTAACTTTGGAGGTTTTTCCTAATTTGCAAGTTTGTGGCCAATGGAATGGGAAGAATTCTCTTGAAAGGGAAGCACAGTCCTGAGGTGTGGCTCCAGGGACCCAAGTGTGGAGCGTGTGTGGTCCAGGGCTATTTGGACAAAAGTCTGAAAACACAAACTCCACGTAGGTTTGGGTCTGTAGGTATGGCCGGCCCGATATATAGACCGTGACGAGAACTCTTCGGGATATGAACAAAGGGCGAAAGTGAGGAGTTGCTCATGCTTATTTTTTTCTGGATATGTGTCACTGATTGCCATGGAATGTCCGGGTGTCCTCATGGGCCATCGATGAGGCTCCCTTTCTGGAGATTTGACCCAATCCCAAGAGTTTGGGGTCATTCTGTGGGAAGGGAGGAGGCCTTTCTGTTTATTTATTTATTTTTTTAACTCAGGTGGATCACCAAAAGAGGGATTCCACAGCAGAGTAATGGGGAGGGGCGACTGGACAACCAGAACTCTGGTTAACATTGGGACCTAAGAACATGGCAAGCCCCATATGTGGGATCTTGGTCCACACACTGAGAGGCCTTCCTTGAGCATAGGGCTCATTGAGTTTCACAATGTGTTTTTGTGCCCAAGGAGCCCCTAAAGTCAAGGCGTGGCCTAATGTACCATGCTGGTTTCTCCTACACTGAATGTTGCACAATATGGAAACCACAAGTTTTCTGGCCATGGGGAAGAAGGAGTTCTAATTTCTGCAACACTTTCACTCCTGGACTGTGATTGGATTTAAGGTCTAGGTTCTGAAGCCTGAAAACGGAGGTTGGGAAGAGATGAAGACCTAAGGCCATGGTGTGTCTGATGTGCTCAGTGTTCGGCCAGCTGTTGAGTGTGGGTTGGGAGGTGCAGGCTCAGGCTGTGGCAGACAGGGAATTAGTGCCCAGGCTATACAGTATCATTGGGGTGCAGTCGAGTTTCGTGCAGGTTGGTACTCATTTGTGGTGACTGGGTAGCCCCAGAGGGCAACGTTTTTCTTCTGGAAGGAAGACACAGTGCCACATAGTGGCTCCAGAATTCCCAAACTGGAAGGCTTGTGGGCCAGGAGTGTGAGGAAAAAATTCTGAGAACAGAAGCCAGACTTAGATTTCGGGGTGAGGGGACGGCAGGAACCCACTGCAGAGATGATTCGAGATCCTGTGTACCTGAAGACAGAGCTAGGATCAGACGTTGGCTCAGGTTGGAGTTTCTGTCCATGACAGCCCCTTCATGAAGGGGAGGGTGTCACGAGGCCATGGAGGTTTTCCCACGATGGGAATTGTTAGATGCTCCAAACCGCAATGATTCCTTCCGTGGGACAGTCGAGACCTGCTGGATGGCTCCAGGACATCCCATAAGGAAGTTATCCAGAGCAGGGTTCTAAGGATGGATGCCTGGGCAGCCTGCCTCCCATTCCAGGTGTCTCATAGCGCCAAGGCAAGTTCGATCTGCTGGATCTAGGGGAGTAACCGAGGCGGGTGTGTTGAAATGGGTGAGTTGAGGATGGGTCATAATGTGCATTTGTGTCCATGGAGACCTTGGAATGGGGTGCTTGATCCGGGGCCTTGAGGGATGTTCATAACCGGAGGTTTTGATGGAGCTCTAAAGAGTACGTTTCCTATGTAGAGAAGAGAATTGTTTTGATGAGTGCCTAAGGAATCTCCCATATGCTGGTATTGGAAACCAGGCCTCTGAGGAGAGATGCCTGGAAACAAAAGCAATGGATATGATTAGGGCCTAGGTGCCTGTCCTGTTCAATCTCTTTCCTGGGGATACGTGTCTATGGATTTGAGGGGTGGTAGTTGCTCGGCTTGTGTCAGATCGCCCCTGTTTGTCCTGGGCAGCCTATAATATTGGGAATGGCCTCGGGATTTTGGAGTTTCTCCTAATCTATAGGGTTGTGGCCAATGGAATGGGCAGAAATCCCCTGGAGAGGGCAGGCACAGTTCTGAGTTTGGCTCTGCGGGCCCAGCCTTGGGGATGTGTGGGCCAGGCCTGTGGGGACAGAAGTTTGAAAACACAAATTCCGCTTAGGATTGGGGACATAGGTATGGCACGCCCAATCTACACACCGTGATAACACTTTGGGATATGAAAAAGAGTGAGTTTGAGGTGCTTGCTCGGGTTTTGTCTCTGGATTTGTGTCAACAATGTGGTTCGAATGCTGGCGTGGCCTCATGGGTTGTGGACAGCTTTCCTTCTCTGAGGATTTGACCCAATCCCAAGAGTTTGGGTACATTCTGTGGGATGGGAGGAGTCCTTTCTGTTTTTTATTTTATTTTATGTACCTCATGTGTTCCAATAAAAGAGGGATTCCAGAGCAGAGTCCTTGCTAGGGACAAGTGGATAACCCCACCTCTGTTTATGTTAAGGGGCCTAGGGGCATGGCAAGTCCAATATGTGGGCTCTTGATTCAGACACTGAGAGGTCTTCCTTGAGGACAGGGCTCATGCTGAGGGTCACAATGCCTATTTGTGCCCAACAAGGCCCTCAAGCATGGGAAGGGCCTCATGGGCCACGCTGGATTCTCCTACACTGAACGTTGGAGAATATGCCAACCACAAGGTTTCCGGCCATGGCGAAGGAAGAGTTGTGATTTCTGCATCACGTTCACCCCTGGACAGTGATTGGAGTTTAGGTCTAGGTTTTGAAACCCGAAAACCGAGGTTGGGAAGAGAGGAAGACCTAAGGACCTGATGCGTACAATGAGCTCAGTGTGTGGCTAGTTGTTGAGCGTAGTTCTGGAAGTGTGGGCTCATGCTGTGTCAGACAGGGCATTAGACAGGGTAGACTGTATATTTGGGGTGCAGTCGAGTGGCGTTCAGTTGATCCTCATTCGGGTTTCTAGGTAGCTCCATAAGGCAACGTTTTTCTTCTGGACGGCAGGCAGAGTGCTGCATTGTGGCCCCAGTATTGCCAAACTGTAGGGCTTTTGGGCCAGGGGTGTGAGGACGGAAGTCTGAGAACACAAGCTAGGCTTAGTTTTTGGGGTGAGGGCACAGAAGGCACACTCTGCAGAGCTGAATCAAGATCTCATGCACCTGAAGCCAGGGCGAATATCAAACGTTTGCTCAGGTTGGAGTTTCTGTCCATGATGGCCCCTTTATAAAGTGGAACGTCTCAAGAGGCCATGAAGATTTTCCCACAATGGGAGTTGTGAGATGCACCAGACTGCAAAGATTCCTTCTGTGGGACACTTGAGACCTGTTGGATGGCTCTAGGATGTCCCATATGGAACGACTCCAGAGTAGGGTTCTAAGGATGGATGCCTGGGCAGCCCGCCTCCCATTCTAGTTGTCTCCTAGCAACAAGGCAGGTTTGATCTGCAGGCCCTGGGGGAGAAACCAAGGGGGATGAGTTGACATGGACTCTACCGAGGATAGATCATAATGTGGGTTTAAGTCCATGGAGACCTTGGAATGGGGCGCTTGATCCGGGGCCCTGAAAGATTCTCCTACACAGAGGTTTTTATTGAACTCCAAAGAGTACATTTCCTATGTGGAGACGAGATTTTTCTATGAGTGCCTCAGTAATCCCCCATATGCTCGTATTGGTAACCAGGCCTCTGAGGAGAGATGCCTGGAAACAAAAGCAATGGATCTGATTAGGGCCTAAGTGCCTGTCCAGTTCAATCTTATTCTATGGGGATATCTGTCTCTGGGTCTGAGTGGAGGTAGTTTCCTAAATTGTGAAAGATCATCCCTGTTTGTCCTGGGCAGCCAACACTATTGGGATGGCCTCGGGGAGTTTGGAGGTTTCTCCTAATCTATAGGGTTGTGGCCAATGGAAATGGCAGAATTCCCCTGGAGAGGGAAGCCACAGTCCTCAGGTGTGGCTCCAGGGGCCCCAGCTTGGATGGAGTGGGGGCCAGGACTGTGGGGACAGAAGTCTGTAAACACAAACTCAGCTTAGGTTTGGGGATGTATGTATGAAGGCTCTATCTACAGACCGTGAGAATTTTCCGGGCTATGAACAAAGGGCGAGTATGTGGCGTTTGCTCAGGCTTTTGTCTCTGGATTTTGTGCCTACGATGCCCGTGGAATGTCGCGGTGTCCTCAAGGGCCATGGACAAGTCTTTCCCTGGTGATTTGGCCTGATCCCAAGAGGTTGGGATCATTCTGTGGATGGGAAGAGTGCTTTCTGTATTTTTTTTTTTTTACCTCAGGTGTCCCACCAAAGAGGGATTCCAGAGCAGTGCCCTGAGTAGGGGTGACTAGACATCTCTAACTCTGGTTGAGATTGGGGGACTAGGGGCTTGGCAAGCCCCATATGTGGGCTGTTGTTCCAGTCACTAAGAGGCTTTACATGAAGATAGGGCTCACGCTGAGGGTCACAATGTGTGTTTTTGCAAATTGTAGCCCTCAGGGAAAGGTGGGGCCTCATAGTCCATGCTGCTTTCTCCTACAATGAACGTTGGACAACATGCAAACCACAAGGTTTCTTGCCATGGCGAAGGAGAAGTTCTGATTCTTGTATCACGTTCACTCCTGAGCAGTGAGTGGAGATAAGGTCTAGGTTCTGAAGGTGAAAACTGAGGTTGTGTAGAGATGATGGCCGAAAGCCATTGTGGGTTTGATATGCTCAGTGTACGGCCAGCTGTCTGGGTGTTGGACTGGATTTCTGCCTTCAGGCTGTGTCAGACATGGTTTTAGTGCACAGGCTAGATTGTATAATTGGGATGTGGTCGAGTGGCATGCAGGTTGTTACTCAATTGGCGTTTCTGGTTAGCCCTATAGGGCAACATTTTTCTTCTGGAGGGCAGGCAGAGTGCTGCATTGTGTCCCCAGAATTGCCAAACTGGAGGGGTGTGGCCAGGATTGTGAAGACGGAAGTCTGAGAACACAAGTTAGGCTTCGGTTTCGGGGCGAGGGCACAGCAGGCACACTCTCAAGTGCTGAATCGAGATCTCGTGCTTCTGAATTCAGGGCGTGGATCAGACATTGACTTAGGATGGAGTTTCTGTCCATGATGGCCCATTTATGAAGGTGTGGGGCATCATGAGGAAATGGAGGTTTTCTCACAGTGGGATTGTTTGATGCTTCAAACCACAAGGATTCATTCTGCGAGACAGTCAAGACAGGTTGGTTGGATTCAAGACGTCCCATAAAGAAATTCTCCAGAGCAGGGTTCTAAGGATGGATGCCTGGGCAGCCCACCTCGCATTCCAACTGTCTCCTAGTGACAAGGCAGGTTTGATCTGCTGGCTCTGGGTGAGCAGCCGAGGGGGCTGATTTGAAATGGACTCTCCTGAGGATGGATCATAATGTAAGTTTGTGTCCTTGGAGACCTTGGAATTGGGCCATGGTGCCAGCGCCCTGAAGGATCCTCCTAACCTGAGGTATTGACACAGCTCCAAAGAGCAAGTTTCTCATGTGGAGATGAGATCTGTTCTGATTGTTTCCTTAGGAAACCCTCATATTCTGATATTGGAAACCAGGCCTCTGAGGAGAGATACATAGAAACCAAAGCAATCGATCAGAAGTTGGCTCAGGTTGGAGTTTCTGTCCATGATGGCCCCTTTATAAAGGGGAGCATCTCATGAGGCCATGTAGGTTTTCCCACGATAGGAGTTGTGAGATTCTCCAATCTGCAAGGATTCCTTCTGCAGGACAGTCAGACCTGTTGGAAGGCTCCCAGGACATCCCATATGGAACGGCGCCAGAGCAGGATTCCAACGATGGAGGCCTAAGAGTCTGCTTTGCATTCAAGTAGTCTCCTAGCGACAAGGCAGGTTTGATATTCTGGCTATGCTGGAGTAATCAACGGGGCTGAGTTGAAATGTACTCTCCTGCCGAATGGTCATAATGTGGGTTTGTGTCCATGGAGACCTTGGAATAGGGCGGTGGCTCCGGTTACCTGAAGGTTTCTCCTAACTGGAGGTTTTTACAGAGCTCCAAAGGATAAGTTTCCCATGTGGAGACAAGATTTGTTCTGATTGGTAGCTCTGGAATCCCCCATAAGATGGTATTGGAAAACAGGCCTCTGAGGAGAGATGCTTAGAAACAAAAGCAATGGAACCAATTACGTTCTAGGGGCCTGTCCAGTTTAATACCTTTCTCTTGGGATATCTGTCTACGGGTGAGTTGAGGTCGTTGCTCAGCTTGTGACAGATCACCCCTCTTTGTACTGGGCAGCCTACACTATTGGAATGGCCTCTGGGACTTTGGAGGTTTCTCCTAATCTATAGGGTTGTGGCCAATGGAATGGGAAGAATTTCCTTGGAGAGGGCAGGCACAGTCCTGAGGTGTGGCTCCAGGGGCCTCAGCCTGGAAGGTGTGTGTTTAGGGATGTCAGGATAGAAGTCTGAAAACACGGTTTGGGCATGTAGGTATGGCAGGCCCGATCTACAGACTATGAGGAGAATTTTTTGGGCTATGACCTAAGGGTGAGGCTTATGTCTCTGGATTTTGTGTCAATAGTGGCCGTGGAATGTCGGGCTGGCCTCATGGGTCATGGAGGAGTCTTTCTCTCTGGGGATGGCCTGATCCCAAGTGATTGGGGTCATTCTGTTGGTGGGAGGAATCTTTCTGTGTTTACTTACCTCAAATGTCCCACCAAAGAGGGATTCCAGAGCAGAGCCCTGAGTAGGGGTGACTAGATGTCTCTAACTCTGGTTAAGATTGGGTGACTTGGGGCATGGCAGGCCCCATATGTCTACTCTTGGTCCAGCCACTGAGAGGCTTTACTTGAGGACAGGGCTTAAACTGAGGGTCCCAATGTGTGTTTGTGCCCACCGCAGCTCTTAAGCATGTGCAGGGCCTCAGGGACCCTACACTACCCTCAGGGGCCCTACTACTACTCCAGTAGGCCCTACAGGGGTCCTACACTGAACTTTGGATAAGATGCCAACCACAAGATTCTGGCGAGAGGGAAGGAGGAGTTATGATTTCTGCATCACGTTCACCCATGGGAAATGAGTAGAGATAAGGTCTAGGTTTCTGTCGCCTGAAAACCAGGTTGGAAAGAGATGGCAACCAAAGGCCATGGCCGTTCAGATGTTCTCAGTGTATGGCAAGCTGTCTGGGTGTCGGTTGGGAATTCAGGCCTCAGGTTGTGTCAGACAGGGCATTAGTGCACAGGCTCGACTATATAATTGGTGTACAGTTGAGTGGCATGCAGGTTTATACTCATTTGAGGTTTCTGGCTAGACCCATAGGGCAACGTTTTTCTTCTAGAGGGCAGGCAGAGTAGAGCACTGTGTCATCGGAAATCCCAAAATGGAGGGCGTGTGGTCCAGGAGAGTGAGGACGGATGTTTGAGAACACTAGCTATGCTTAGGTTTTGGGGTGAGGGCACAGCAGGTGCACTCTGAAGAGCTTAATCAAGATCTCGTGCATCTGAAGTCAAGGCGAAGATCAGACGTTGGCTCAGGTTGGAGTTTCTTTCCATGATCCAACGTCATGAAGATTGGGGGCATCATGTGACCTTGGAAGCTTTCCATGATATGAGTTGTGATGTGGTCCATGAACAAGAACTCCTGTGGGACAGTCGACACCTGTTGGATGGCTTAATGATGTCCCATAGGAAAGACGCAAGAGCAGGGTTCTAAGGGTTCTAAGGATCTCTAAGGAGAGATGCCTTGAAACCAAAGCAATAGATCCGATAGGTGCCTATGGGCCTGTTCGTTCCTTTTTACCTCTGGGGACATCAGTCTACGGGTCTGAGTGCCGGTAGGTGCTCAGATGGGCCGAGATTGCCCCTGTTTGTCCTGGGAAGCCACAAATATTAGGATGGCCTCAGGGACTTGGAGGTTTATCCTATTAGTAGGATTGTGGCCATTGGAATGGGCACATACAATTCCCTTGGAGAGGGCAAGCCCAGTCTTCATGTTTGGCTCCAGGGGCCTGAGCCTGTAGGGTGTGTAGGCCACGGCTGTTTGGACAGTTGTCTGAAAACACAAACTCGACTTCTGTTTCGGGTCATAGGTATGGCAGGACTGATCTACAGACCATGAGGAGAACTCTTCAGGATATGAAAAAAGGGCGAGTGTGAGGCTCTTGCTCAAGTTTTTGTCTCTGGAAATCGTGTCATTCATGGTCGTGAAATTTCCGGGTGACTTCTTGGGCAATGGACGAGTCTTACTCTCTGGGGCTTTGGCCCCGTCGAAAGAGTTTGGGGTCATTCTGTGGGATGGAAGAAGTCCGTTGTTCTGTTGTTGTTGATTTGTTTTGTTTTGTTTTTCAACCTCTCGTGCCCCACCAATGAGGGATTCCAGAGTAGAGCCCTGGGGAGGGGCGACTGGACAACCAGAAATCTGGTTAAACATTGGGGCCTAGGGACATGTCAAGCCCATTATGACATCTAATGGTCCAGCCACTGAGAGGACATACTAGAGGACAGGACTCACGCTGAGGGTCAATATGCGTGTTTATGCCCTCGTCGCACTCAAGACTGGGCGGGGCCTCAGGGTGAATGCTGGTTTCTCCTACACTGAACGTTGAACAACATGCCAACCACAAGGTTTCTTGCCATGGGGAAAGAGATCTGATTTCTGCATCATTTTCAAACCCGGGCCGTGATTGGAGATAAGGTCTAGGTTCTGAAGCCTGAAAACCGAGGTTGAGAAGAGATGACGACCTAAGACCATGGCGGGTCCGATGTGCTCAGTGTGCGGCCAGCTGTCTGGGTGGGTCCAAGAGGTCCAAGCGCAGGCTGTGTCTGAAAGGGCAGTAGTGCCAAGGTCAGCCTATATATTTGGGGTACAGCCGAATGTCGTGCAGGTTGATCCTCATTTGTGATTTCTGGGTAGCCCCAGAGGGCAAAATTTTTCTTCTGCAGGGCAGGTAGAGTGCTGCATTGTAGTTCTGGATTGCCAAACTGGAAGGCTTGTGGGCCAGTAGTCTGAAGACGGAAGTCTGAGAACCCAAGCTAGGCCTAGGTTTCTGGGTGAGGATATGGCAGGCACAATCTACAGACCTGAATCGAGATCTCGTGCATCTGAAGTCAGGGCGAGGATCAGACGATCGCTCAGGTTGGACATTCTGTCCCTGAGGGCCCCTTCTTGAAGGGGGGGTGGATCACGAGGCCATGGGGGTTTTCCCACGACGGGAGTTGTGAGAAGCTCTCAACTGCAATGATTCTTCTGCAGGACAATTGAGACCTGTTTGTTGGCTCCAGGACAACGATTCCGAGCATGGTTCTAAGGATGGATATCTGGGTAGCCCACCTCGCATTCCAATTGTCTCCAAGCAACAAGACAGGTTAGATCTGCTGGATTTGGGGGAGCAACCGAGGAGGCTGAGTTGAAATGGACTCTCCCGAGGATGTGTCCTAATATCATTTTGTGTCTATGGAGACCTTGGAATGAAGCGGTGGTACTGGGGCCCTTAAGGGTCTCCTAAAGAGAGGCTTTCACACAGCTCCATCGTGCAACTTTCCCATTTGTAGATGAGATTTGTTCTGATGGGTGAGTCAAGAAACAGGCATATGCTGTTATTGAAATCCAGGCCTCTGAGGAGAGATGCCTGGAAACCAAAACAATGGATCCGATAGGTGCCTAGGGGCCTGTTTGCTCCTTTTTACCTCAGGGTACAACAGTCTACGGGTTTGAGAGCGGGTAGGTTCTCAGATGGGCCCAGATTGCCCCTGTTTGTCCTGGGAAGCCACAAATATTGGGATGGCCTCAGGGACGTGGGGGTTTATCCTCTTTGAAGGGTTGTGGCCATTGGAATGGGCACATACAATTCCCTTGGAGAGGGCAAGCACAGTCGTCAGGTTTGGCCCCAGGGGCCTGAGCCTGTAGGGTGTGTAGGCCTGGGCTGTTTGGACAGTTGTCTGAAAACACAAACTCGGCCTATGTTTCGGGTCATAGGTATGGCAGGACTGATCTACAGACCAAGAGGAGAACTCTTCGGGATATGAAAAAAGGGCCAGTGTGAGGCTCTTGCTCAAGTTTTTGTCTCTGGATATCGTGTCACACATGGTCGTGAAATTTCCGGGTGACTTCATGGGAAATGGACGAGTCTTACGCTCTGGGGGTTTGGCCCCGTCCAAAGAGTTTGGTGTCCTTCTGTGGGATGGAAGAAGTCCGTTGTTCTGTTGCTGTTGATTTGTTTTGTTTTGTTTTTCAACCTCAGGTGTCCCAACAATTGAGGGATTCGAGGGTAGAGCCCTGGGGAGGGGCGACTGGACAACCAGAAATCTGGTTAAATATAGGGGCCTAGGGACATGTCAAGCCCATTATGTCATCTAATGGTCCAGCCACTGAGAGGACGTAGTAGAGGACAGGACTCAAGCTGAGGGTCACAATGCGTGTTTATGCCCTCCTCGCACTCATGAATGGGCGGGGCCTCAGGGTGAATGCCTGTTTCCCCTACACTGAACGTTGGACAACATGCCAAACAAAAGGTTTCTTACCATGGGTAAGAAGCGTTCTGATTTCTGCAACACAGTCACCCCTGGGCAGTGATTGGAGATAAGGTCTAGGTTCTGAAGCCTGAGAACTGAGGTAGGTAAGAGATGATGACCTAAGGCCTTGGCGGTTCCGATGTGCTCAGTGTGTGGTCAGCTGTCTGGGTTTTAGTCTTGAGGTCCCGGCTCAGGTTGTCAGACAGTGCATTAGTGCCCAGGTTAGACTATATATTTTGGGTACCTTAGAGTGCCGTGTAGGTTCTTATCTGAAGAACTCATCAGGACATGAAGAATGAGCGAGTCTGAGGCGCGTGCTCAGGCTTTTGTCTCTGGATTTTGTATCAGCGATGGCCGTGGAATGTTGGGGAGGCCTCATGGGCCATGGACGAATCTTGCTCTCTGTGGACTTGGCCCGATCCCAATTGATTTTCGTCAATCTGTGGGATGGGAGGCCTCCTTTCAGGTTTGTTACCTCAGGGATCCCACCAAAAGAGGAATTCCAAAGCAGAGCCCTGGGGAAGAGTGAAGGGACAACCCGAACTATGGTTAAAAATTGGGGCCTAGGGGCATGGCTAGCCCAATATGCTGTCTCTTCATCCAGCCACTGAGAGGCCTTACCTGAGGACTGGGCTCAGGCTGAGGGTCACAATGTGTGTTTGTGACCAATGTGGCCCACAAGTATGGGCGGGGCCTCATGGGCCACACTGGTTTCAACTACACTGAACCTTGGACAACATGCCAACCACAAGGTTTCTTGCCATGGGGAAAGAGTTCTGATTTCTGCATCGTTTTCAAACCCGGGCCGTGATTGGAGATAAGGTCTAGGTTCCAAGCCTGAAAACCGAGGTTGAGAAGAGATGACGACCTAAGGCCATGGCAGGTCCGATGTGCTCAGTGTGCGGCCAGCTGTCTGGGTGGGGACAGGAGGTCCAGGCTCAGGCTGTGTCAGAAAGGGCATTAGTGCCCAGGTCAGCCTATATATTTGGCGTACAGCCGAATGGTGTGCAGGTTGATCCTCATTTGGGGTTTCTGGGTAGCCCCAGAGGGCAATGTTTATCTTCTGGAGGGCAGGCAGAGTGCTGCATTGTAGTTCTGGATTGCCAAACTGGAGGGCATGTGGGCCAGTAGACTGAGGACGGAAGTCTGAGAACCCAAGCTAGGCCTAGGTTTCTGGGTGAGGATATGGCAGGCAGATTCTACAGACTTGAATCGAGATCTCGTGCATCTGAAGTCAGAGCGAGGATCAGACGATCGCTCAGGTTGGACATTCTGTCCCTGAGGGCCCCTTCTTGAAGGGGGCTGGATGACGAGGCCATGGGGGTTTTCCAGCGCGGAAGTTGTGAGAAGCTCCCAACTGCAAAGATTCTTCTGCAGGACAATTGAGACCTGTTGGTTGGCTCCAGGTCAACGATTCCGAGCAGGGTTCTATGGATGGATGGGTGGGTAGCCCACCTCACATTCCAATTGTCTCCAAGCAACAAGATAGGTTAGATCTGCTGGATCTGGGGGAGCAACCGAGTAGGCTCAGTTGAAATGGACACTCCCGTGGATGTGTCCTAATATGATTTTGTGTCTATGGAGTCCTTGGAATGAAGCGGTGGCACTGGGGCCCTGAAGGGTTCTCCTAAACAGACGCTTTTACACAGCTCCATCGTGCAAGTTTCCCATGCGTAGATGAGATTTGTTCTGATGGGTGAGTCAAGAAACAGCCATATGCTGTTATTGAAATCCAGGACTCTAAGGAGAGATGCCTGGAAGCCAAAGAAATGGATCCGATAGGTGCCTAGGGGCCTTTTTGTACCTTTTTACCTCTGGGGACATCAGTCTACGGGTCTGTGTGCAGGTAGGTGCTCAGATGGGCCCAGATTGCCCCTGTTTGTCCTTGAGGCCACAAATATTGGGAAGGCCTCAGGGACATTGGAGGTTTATCCTCTTAGTATGGTGTGGTCATTGGAATGGGCACATACAATTCCTTTGGAGAGGGCAAAAACAGTCGTCATGTTTGGTTCCAGGTGCCTGAGCCTGTAGGGTGTGTAGGCCAGGGCTGTGTGGACAGTTGTCTGAAAACACAAACTCGGCTTATGTTTCGGGTCATAGGTATGGCAGGACTGATCTACAGACCATGAGGAGAACTCTTCGGGATATGCAAAAAGGGTGAGTGTGAGGCTCTTGCTCAAGTTTTTGTCTCCGGATATCGTGTAACTCATGATCGTGAGATTTCCGGGTGACTTCATGGGAAATGGACGATTCTTACTCTGTCGGGGTTTGGCCCAGTGCTTAGAGTTTGGGGTCATACTGTGGGATGGAAGAAGTCCGTTGTTCTGTTGTTGTTGATTTGTTTTGTTTTGGTTTTCAACCTCAGGTGTCCCACCAAATGAGGGATTCCAGAGTAGAGCCCTGGGGAGGGGCGACTGGACAACCAGAAATCTGGTTAAACATTTGGGCCTATGGACATGTCAAGCGCATTATGACATCTAATAGTCCAGCCACTGAGAGGACGTACTAGAGGACAGGACTCAAGCTTAGGGTCACAATGCGTGTTTATGCCCTCGTCGCACTCAAGACGGGGCGGGGCCTCAGGGTGAATGCTGGTTTCTCCTACACTGAACGTTGGACAACATGCCAACCACAAGGTTTCTTGCCATGGGTAAGGAAGTGTTCTGATTTCTGCATCATAGTCACCCCTGGGCAGTGATTGGAGATAATGTCTAGGTTCTGAAGCCTGAAAACTGAGGTAGGGAAGAGATGGTGACCTAAGGCCATGGCGGGTCTGATGTGCTCAGTGTGCGGTCAGCTGTCTGGGTGTTGGTCAAGAGGTCCGGGCTCAGGTTGTCAGACAGTGCATTAGTGCCCAGGTTAGACTATATATTTTGGGTGCCTTCGAGTGCCGTGTAGGTTCTTATCTGAAGAACTCTTCAGGATATGAAGAATGAGAGAGTCTGAGGCGCGTGCTCAGGCTTCTGTCTCTGGCTTTTGTATCAGCGATGGCCGTGGAATGTTGGGGAGGCCTCATGGGCCATGGACGAATCTTGCTATCTGTGGACTTGGCCCAATCCCAATGGTTTTCCGTCAATCTTTGGGATGGGAGGACTCCTTTCAGGTTTGTTACCTCAGGTGTCCCACCAAAATAGGAATTCGAAGCAGAGCCCTGGGGAAGAGTGAAGGGACAACCCGAACTATGGTTAAAAATTGGGGCCTAAGGGCATGGCAAGCCCCTATGCTGTCTCTCCATCCAGGCACTGAGAGGCCTTACCTGAGGTCTGTGCTCAGGCTGAGGGTCACAATGTGTGTTTGTGACCAATGTGGCCTGCAAGCATGGGCGGGGATTCATGGGCCACACTGGTTTCAACTACACTGAAACTTGGACAACATGCCAACGACAAGGTTTCTTGCCATGGGGAAAGAGTTTTGATTTCTGCATCATTTTCAAAACCGGGCCGTGATTGGAGATAATGTCTAGGTTCTGAAGCCTGAAAACCGAGGTTGAAAAGAGATGACGACCTAAGGCCATGAAAAATACGATGTGCTCAGTGTGAGGCCAGCTGTCTGGGTGGGGCCAGGAGGTCCAGGATCAAGCTGTGTGAGAAAGGGCATTAGTGCCCAGGTCAGCCTATATATTTGGGGTACAGCCGAATTGCGTGCAGCATTGATCCGCATTTGGGGTTCCTGGGTTGCCCCAGAGGGCAATATTTTTCTTCTGGAGTGCAGGCAGAGTACTGCAATGTAGTTCTGGGTTGCCAAACTGGAGGGCTTGTGGGCCAGTAGTCTGAGGACGGAGGTCTGAGAACCCAAGCTAGGCCTCGGTTTCTGGGTGAGGATATGGCAGGCACAATCTACAGACCTGAATCAAGATCTCGTGCATCTGAAGTCACTGCGAGGATCAGACGACCGCTCAGGTTTGGACATTCTGTCCCTGATGGCCCATTTTTTGAAAGGGGCGTGGATCACGAGGCCATGGGGGTTTTTCCCAAGATGTGAGTTGTGAGAAGCTCCCAACTGAAAAGATTCTTCTGCAGGACAATTGAGACCTATTGGTTGGCTCCAGGACAACGATTCCGAACAGGGTTCTAAGGATGGATGGCTAGGTAGCCCACCTCGCATTGCAATTATCTACAAACAACAAGACAGGTTAGATCTGCTGTATCTCGGGGAGCAACCGAGGATGCCGAGTTGAAATGGACTCTCCCGTGGATATGTCCTAATATGATTTTGTGTCTATGGAGACCTTGGAATGAAGCAGTGTCACTGGGGCCCTGTAGGGTTCTCCTAAAGAGAGGCTTTCACACAGCTCCATCGTGTAAGTTTCCCATGTGTAGATGAGATTTGTTCTGATGGGTGAGTCAAGAAACAGCCATATGCTGTTATTGAAATCCAGGCCTCTGTGGAGAGATGCCTGGAAACCAAAGCAATGGATCAGATAGGTGCCTAGGGGCCTGTTCGTTCCTTTTTACCTCTGGGGACATCCGTCTACGGGTCTGAGTGCCTGTAGGTGCCAAGATGGGCCCAGATTGCCCCATTTGTCCTGGGAAGCCACAAATATTGGGATGGCCTCAGGGACTTTGGAGGTTTATACTCTTAGTAGGGTTGTGGCCATTGGAATGGGCAGATACAATTCCCTTGGAGAGGGCAAACACAGTCGTCAGGTTTGGCTCCAGGGGCCTGAGACTGTAGGGTGTGCAGGCCTGGGCTGTTTGGACAGTTGTCTGAAAACAGAAACGCGTCTTATGTTTCGGGTCATAGGTATGGCAGGACTGATCTACAGACCATGAGGAGAACTCTTCAGGATATGAAAAAATGGCGAGTGTGAGGCTCCTGCTCAAGTTTTTGTCTCTGGATATCGTGTCACTCATGGTCGTGAAATTTCCGGGTGACTTCATGGGAAATGGACGAGTCTTACACTCTGGGTGTTTGGCCCCGTCCAAAGAGTTTGGGGTCATTCTGTGGGATGGAAGAAGTCCGTTGTTCTTGTTGATTTGTTTTCTTCTGTTTTTCAACCTCAGGTGTCCCACCAAAAGAGGGATTCCAGAGTAGGGCCCTGGGGAGGGGCGACTGGACAACCAGAAATCTGGTTAAAAATTGGGGCCTAGGGACATGTCAAGCGCATTATGACATCTAATGGTCCAGCCACTGAGAGGACGTACTAGAGGACAAGACTCACGCAAGGGTCACAATGCGTGTTTATGCCCTATCGCACTCAAGAATGGGCGGGGCCTCAGGGTAAAGGCTGGTTTCTCCTAAACTGAACGTTGGACAACATGCCAACCACAAGGTTTCTTGCCATGGGTAAGGAAGAGTTCTGCTTTCTGCATCACAGTGAACCGTGGGCAGTGATTGGAGATAAGGTCTAAGTTCTCAAGCCTGAAAACTGAGGTAGGGAAGAGATGATGACCTAAGGCCATGGCGGGTCTGATATGCTCAGTGTGCGGTCAGCTGTCTGGGTATTTGTCACGACGTCCGGGCTCAGGTTGTCAGACAGTGCATCTGTGCCCAGGTTAGACTATATATTTTCAGTGCATTCGAGTGCAATGTAGGTTCTTATCTGAAGAACTCTTCAGGATATGAAGATTGAGCGAGTCTGAGGCGCGTGCTCAGGCTTTTGACTCTGGATTTTGTATCAGTGATGGCCGTGGAATGTTGGGGAGGCCTCATGGGCCATGGACGAATCTTGCTCTTGTGGACTTGGCCCGATCCCAATTGCTTTTCGTCAATCTGTGGGATGGGAGGTCTCCTTTCAGGTTTGTTACCTCAGGTGTCCCACCAAATTGGTATTCCAAAGCAGAGCCTGGGGAAGAGTGAAGGGACAACCCGAACTATGGTTAAAAATTGGGGCATAGGGGCATGGCAAGCCCAATATGCTGTCTCTCCATCCAGGCGCTGAGAGTCCTGACCTGAGGACTGGGCTCAGGCAGAGGGTCACAATGTGTGTTTGTGACCAATGTGGCCCACAATCATGGGCGCGAATACATCGGCCATTCTAGTTTCGACTACACTGAGCCTTGGACAACATGCAACCACAAGGTTTCTTGCCATGGGGAAAGAGTTCTGATTTCTGCATCATTTTCAATCCCGGGCCGTGATTGTAGATAAGGTCTAGGTTCTGAAGACTGAAACCGAGGTTGAGAAAGATGACGACCTAAGGCCATGGCGGTTCCGTTGTGCTCAGTGTGCGGCCAGCTGTCTGGGTGGGGCCAGGATGTCCAGACTCAGGCTGTGTCAGAAAGGGCATTAGTGCACAGGTCAGCCTATATATATGGGGTACAGCCGAATGGTGTGCCCTGTTGATCCTCATTTGTGGTTTCTGGGTAGCCCCAGAGGGCAATGTTTTTCTTCTGGAGGGCAGGCAGTGTGCTGAATACTAGTTCTGGATTGCCAAACTCGAGGGCTTCTGGGCCAGGAGTCTGAGGACTGAGGTCTTAGAACGCAAGCTAAGCCTCGGTTTCTGGGTGAGGATATGGCAGGCACAGTCTACAGACCTGAATCTAGATCTCGTGCATCTGAAGTCAGGGCGAGGATCAGACGATCGCTCAGGGTTGGACATTCTGTCCCTGATGGCCCCTTTTTGAAAGGGGGGTGGATCACCAGGCCATTGGGGTTTTCCCAAGATGGGAGTTGTGAGAAGCTCCCAAATGCCAAGATTCTTCTGCAGGACAGTTGAGACCTGTTGGTTGGCTCCACGACAACGATTCCGAGCAGGTTTCTAAGGATGGATGGCTGTGTGTAGCCCACCTCGCATTCCAATTTTCCCCAAGCAACAAGACAGGTTAGATCTGCTCGATCTGGGGGAGCCACCGAGGAGGCTGAGTTGAAATGGACTCTCCCGAAGTGTGTCCTAATATGATTTTGTGTCTATGGAGACCTTGGAATGAAGTGGTGGCACTGGGGCCCTGAAGGGTTCTCCTAAAGAGAGGCTTACACATAGCTCCATCATGCTAGTTTCCCATATGTAGATAAGATTTGTTCTGATGGGAGAATCAAGAAAGCCATATGCTGTTATTGAAATCCAGGCCTCTGAGTAGAGATGCCTGGAAACCAAAGCAATGGATCCGGTAGGTGCCTAGGAGCCTGTTTCGTTCCTTTTTACCTCTGGGGACATCAGTCTACGGGTCTGAGTGCCGGTAGGTGCTCAGATGGGCCCAGATTGCCCCATTTGTCCTGGGAAGCCACAAATATTGCGATGGCCTCAGGGACTTTGGAGGTTTATACTCTTAGTAAGGTTGTGGCCATTGGAATGGGCAGATACAATTCCCTTGGAGAGGGCAAACACAGTCGTCAGGTTTGGCTCCAGGGGCCTGAGACTGTAGGGTGTGCAGGCCAGGGCTGTTTGGACAGTTGTCTGAAAACAGAAACGCGGCTTATGTTTCGGGTCATAGGTATGGCAGGACTGATCTACAGACCATGAGGAGAACTCCTCGGGATATGAATAAAGGGGGAGTGTGAGGCTCTTGCTCAAGTTTTTTGTCTCTGGATATCTTGTCACTCATGGTCTTGAAATTTCCTGGTGACTTCACGGGAAATGGACGAGTCTTATTCTCTGGGGGTTTGGCCCCGTCCAAAGAGTTTGGGGTCATTCTGTGGGATGGAAGAAGTCCGTTGCTCTGTTGTTGTTGTTGATTTGTTTTGTTTTGTTTTTTCAACCTCAGGTGTCCCACCAAATGAGGGATTCGAGAGTAGAGCCCTGGGGAGGGGCGACTGGACAACGAAAAAAAAATCTGGTTAATATTGGGGCCTAGGGACATGTCAAGCAGATTATGACATCTAGTGGTCCAGCCACTGAGAGGACGTACTAGAGGACAGGACACACGCCGGGGCTCACAATGCGTGTTTATGCCCTCGTCGCACTCATGAATGGGCGGGGGGTCTCAGGGTGAATGCTGTTTCTCCTACACTGAACGTTGGAAAACATGCCAACCACAAGTTTTCTTGCCATGGGTAAGGAAGAGTTTCTGATTTCTGCATCTCAGTCACCGGTAGGCAGTGATTGGAGATAAGGTAGGTTCTGAAGCCTGAAACTGAGGTAGGGGAAGAAATGATGACCTAAGGCCATCTCGGGTCTGATGTGCTCAGTGTGCGGTCAGCTGTCTGGGTGTTTGTCACGCGGGACCGGGCTCATGTTGTCAGACAGTGCATTAGTGCCCATGTTGGACTATATATTTTGGGTGCATTCTAGTGCCATATAGGTTCTTTTCTGAAGAACTCTTCAGGATATGAAGAATGAGCGAGTCTGAGGCGCGTGCTCAGGCTTTTGTCTCTGGATTTTGAATCAGCAATGGCCGTGTAATGTTGGGGAGGCCTCATGGGGGAGGGACGAATCTTGCTCTCTGTGGATTTGGCCCGATCCCAGTTGTTTTTCGTCAATCTGTGGGATGGGAGGACTCCTTTCAGGTTTGTTGCCTCAGTTGTCCCACCAAAAGAGGAATTCCAAAGCAGAGCCCTGGGGAAGAGTGCAGGGACAACCCGAAAAATGGTTAAAAATTGGGGCCTAGGAGCATGGCAAGCCCAATATGCTGTCTCTCCATCCAAACACTGAGAGGCCTTACCTGAGGACTTGGCTCAGGCTGAGGGTCACAATGTGTGTTTGTGACCAATGTGGCCCGCAAGCATGGGGGGGGGCCTCATGGGGCACACTGGTTTCAACTACACTGAACCTTGGACAACATGCCATCCAAAAGGTTTCTTGCCATGGGGAAAGAGTTCTGTTGTCTGCATCATTATCAAACCCGGGCCGAGATTGGAGATAAGGTCTAGGTTCTGAAGCCTGAAATCCCGAGGTTCGGAAGAGATGACGAACTAAGGCCATGACGGGTCCGATGTGCTCAGTGTGGTGCGGCCAGCTGTCTGGGTGGGGCCAGGAGGTCCAGGCTCAGGCTGTGTCAGAAAAGGACATTAGTGCTAGGGTCAGCCTATATATTTGTGGTATTGCCGAATGGCGTGCAGGTAGGTCCTCATTTGGGGTTCTATGTAGCCCCAGGGGGCAATGTTTTTCTTCTGGAGGACAGGCAGAGTGCTGCTTTATAGTTCTGGATTGCCAAACTGGAGGGCTTTGTGGGCCAGTAGTCTGAGGATGGAAGTCTGAACTCAAGCTAGGCCTAGGTTTTCTGGGTGAGGATATGGCAGGCAAAATCTACAGACCTGAATCGAGATCTCGTCCATCTAAAGTCAGGGCGAGAATTAGACGATCGCTCAGGTGGGTAGTACATTCTGTCCCTGATGGCCCTTACTTGAAGGGGGGGTGGATCACGAGAGGCCATGGGGGTTTTCCCACGATGGGAGTTGTGAGAAGCTCCCAACTGCAAAGATTCTTCTGCAGGACAATTGAGACCTGTTGGTTGGCTCCAGAACAACGATTCCGAGCAAGGTTCTAAGGATGGATGGCTGGGTAGCCCACCTCGCATTCCAATTGTCTCCAAGCCACAAGACAGGTTAGATCTGCTGGATCTGGGGGGAGCAACCGAGGAGGCTGAGTTTGAGATGGACTCTCCGTGGATGTGTCCTCATATGATTTTTTTGTCTATGGAGACATTGGAATGAAGCGGTGACACTGGGGCCCTGAAGGATT